>NC_044289.2:11225760-11481566 GCF_004027225.2 Strigops habroptila
AGTAAAGATAATTTTTTTTAGCCTGGAGAACAGAGTGCTTTTGAATTAATAAATGTTGCATTAGAATTAAATGCACATGAAATAGAAGCAGTAAGGAAACAGCTTCTCCTAGACAGAAAGCTTTCCAGGGACAGACTCTTCTATTTGGAAGTCAATTGACAGCAAAATAAGAGAACGAGATATCCTTCCCCTGTGGCTTGCAGGGGTCACGTACAACCAGCCCTCTACAACCCCTGCACGCACAGTTGGAATGTAACATCTTCCTCCAAACATCCATAACGTACCTCGGGCCAGGCAGACCCACCTTCGAGGGAAGGAGACAGCACTATGCTTTCCAGTGACCGCATGTGTGTGCTGCAACAAGAAGTGCTAACGGGACAGCGCAGTGAAGCCCACAACCTCATCCGTGTCCCCTCTCCCCACACCCAGATGACCACCAAAGAAACGCCTATCCATTGTGGCACAGTGCTTGAGATCCCAGGATGAGCTGCTACCTCTCTTCTCCCACATCCTATATCATCATTTAGAACAATTCCTAAGTCTCATCCGGCACCAGTGCAAGGCACAGGTGGATGCTCCAAGTTGGAACGTGCTGGATGACTCTGCCAGGGCGCCCCACGGGAGATGGGAGCGGGCAGCAGCTTGTGTCCCAGGAAGGCTGCCTGCCACGCTGCGCGCTGACCGCTACCACGTCACCCTCCCCTGCGCTCTCCCATCTGTCTCACTGTACCCATCTGCTGGGTTGTGCCACAGACTGGAAGCTCTCTGGGACAGAGACTGACATTTTGCTTTGCATTTCACAAGCACAGCGTGAACTTGGCCGAGGACTATGGCTCTCACGTGCGGCTGCAACACCAAGAGCAACACAAATGAGGATGAGGCTTCAAATCACTCATTCCTAGTGCTGACTCATTCACAGGGCTCCTGCTCTGCTCCAGCCTCACACAGCCACAGCAGAAGACAAAACCCTGTCCTCTGTAATTGCATCGACTGATCACATATGCAGGCAACAGATCCAGAGAGCAGAAAGCTGCCTTTGGTACACAGGCGATGCAAGGAGCAGCATGGCTTGTTCAGCTCTCTCCCAACTAGGTGCATCTGCTGTGTAAAAGTCAGTTGTTGCATTTCTGATCTGGATTAACTCATGACCAGGTGTGAGATTACCAACCTCTGCAGGTATTATCTGCAGCATCTTCTTCTAGGGTGCTGGTCCATTTCATACACTTTCCTCTGATGAGAGACTGATTTGACAGCAGCCCTTCTAAAACTGTTCTCATTTTTTTATTTCATTTTAATCCATTTATGAAACAAACATCTGCTCACCTAGAGCTAGAAGATGCCCAGCAGGGAGAGAGGCATTGCCTGCAATCACTAGGGTAACCTACAGCCAAAGATACACCCCTTACTGTGCAAGAAGAGGGAAAAGCCGTGGCTTCTGCTGCCTCCTGCCCAGCCAAGAGAGCTAGCGAGGTATGCAGCAGGGATCAGGCCTCAGGCAAACTCTCTACATACTTGTATATCCCAAAACTGATTTAGATTTGTCCTGCAGCATTCCTGGGGTAACACCTTGCCAGATGAGCCTCAGAGTCTGTGTCTTTGCAGGGTTACAGGGATGAACTATCATTTCATTTGTTAAAGATTAATGAAGTTAACATTCCAGATGTGTGAATACTTTCCCTTGTCCCCTGTATGTTTGCCATGTGAACATGGTTACCTACCTAACAAAAAACTAACAAAACTGGTTAGAGGCTTACAAAACTTAAGGTAACTTTGGATGAAGCAAAACCAGACTAGACACCAAAGGACTTCACATGCTTGATACGTATACATTAAAAAAACCACACAAATTGACTAGTTAAAAGACTTGAATAATGATTAGCTTTAAAAATCATATGTACTCCAATCCAGTACAGTGCTGCAACTGAGAAACATCCCTGGCAACATGAAACACACACAGGGGCTCTCTCTATTTAACAACTTTGTGATGCTCTAATGTTTAAAATTATAGACAAGTTCAAGGCTTAAAATTACAGATAAGTTCAATAGATAAAAGCTAGACAAAAGGGTATTCCAAACTAAACCACATGTCCACAGCATGTTCTTCCATCCTAATGTTATACATGTTTTTTTCAATCCATTAAATTAGTATTTCACATAGCTTCTCTTCAAAGCAACTGACTGTAACACAGTGCATCTGCCAGTACTTGATAGTGTGTGAAAGCAGCAGCTTAGGCTGAATTTTATCTCAAACTCAACTTTCTTCTGAAGGAGCAGCTGACACGAGGAAGGCTTACCGTCAGTATCTAGGAGACATTTTGACTTTGGAAACCATTTTCTCTCTGCCAGACATTTGGTTCCAGCTGGCTGACACACAATTTGATTCTACTGTCTTGCAGCCAGGGCAGAGGTGTGCCAAGCTGGATGGTCCCTGTGCCGGGGTCCTGACCCACAGGACCTTCACAATATACCTCACAGCTATTCTGTACCTTCTCCTGCTTCCCGATCAAAGCATCCCTGCTATCCCCACTTCCATGGGTATAAGATCCCTGTAAGGAACATGTGTTTCTCCTAGTGCAGATGCTCAAGTTGTGTCTGGATTGTATCTGCTTTTGCAATATGACCCATGGCTATAGTCTACCAAACACCCAAATCTGTACCCCTGTCCAGGCACACCTCAGGTGCTTTCTGCTACTGCAAGTGGGTGTCCTTCCTGAGAAAACCAGCATGTAGGATTAAACAGAAAGAAGCTGGTGCCTTACTGCATCTCACCCACCTAAGCCACAGCACAGCTGGAGCACACACCCAGGCCTGAGAAGTGCCCCTGGATCCTGCAGCTTAGACACAGGAGCTTAAGGAAATCCCATTCCCTTCAGCAGTTTTTGGCATTTCCCTACCTGTGTTTCTTTAGATGGAGTCCCTGTCCTCTGAAGTACACAGGCTCCTCGTCTGGAAGTTCTGAGCTCTTCTGAGCTCCTGGCTTCATGACTCCCAGCACGTCCACCACCATTACACTGACTGTCCCTGTGAATAAAACCACCTCCTATCTCCTGCCCAAAGCTTGCTGGGTTTTGCATGTGCAACTCCAAGTCAGTCGCTGTTGCTCTCTACCAAAATTTCACTTTCTGTCCTGCTTTAGCCAGCTTTCCAAACATCATGTTCCACACATGGAACAAGCCGGTTTTCCTCCATGCCACCAAACACATCCCCATTTAAACTTAAAGATGCCCCTCATTCTGGAGTGGGCAGGTCTGTGTTATGGCTGCTGTCAGAGATGGATTTGATACACCCCTTTCTACAACCCCACAGTTGCAAACTGCACCCAGGACTCCCGAGCCACCTACAAGGCAGGTCCCCACAGCCACCACAGATCCTCAACACCCTATTATTAACCCATACAAACTTGCCACTTGGCAACTCAGTCCTTGGCAGTCTGGTCCTTTCCAACGTTGCCAGATGAATACCAGTGTACTGAACAGCTGATTCCAGCCAAGACCAAATGTAGGGCAGATCCTCAGGACAGCTAAGATTTGTGTTCACATTGTTAGAAATGGGCACTGATTTAAGGCTCTCACTTCTACATGTCCACAAAGACTGCCTGATGGACTTTTACCTCTTTGTAGTCTACTGCTCCATAACTGAAAAATTATCAGAGCTCGGGATAGATAATTTGCATAAGTTAAACCAACAATTATGATGATGATAACCGCAGTTTAAAACTCCTTAACTTCACTGACATTACTGGGGACCTCAATGGAGCGAAGACAGTGGCACTCAGCCAGCAGGAAGGAGAGCAACATTACCATGCCGAGATCAAAAGAGTTATTAACCCAGAGTCCTTACACTACTGGCTGCAGACAGTAATTTCTGCTATTTCAAAGCCCCACTGCACCTTACTGGTGAACAGAGCTTAGTGTTTGCTCAGAGTATCCTCTCTGTATATGCAGCTGAGGAATGAAAAGGGTATTACAATGTAGGAGTCCATATCCACCTCTTTGGAGAGATAGGCACGTGGCCTAATTTGCCACAGGACACATCTGAAACTCAATCAACCTCATGTTCTGGAAGCATTCAGAAGCAATCCAGTTTCTTGCTCCAGGTTCTATTGCTCTCCTGCCTATGCTGGCTGCCTGCTCTGCACACCAAAATATAACCAGGATATCATCTGCATCCACTTCATCATCGAGAGCTCAGTCCAGACACACTGATGGGGCGGCAGGCAGAAGAGCTGTGGAAGATGAGAAGAGTCTTCTCACTTAATGTCCAGAAAGTAGACAGCAAAGAAGAACCAAAGGAACACAGCAGAAAAGGAAATATTCTATAAGTAAAAGCATTTTTCTCAAAAGCAGAGCTATTTTCCAAGACCAAAAGTGGGAAATGCTGGAACCCAGAGGTATCCTTACCATTGGCCAGATGTGGCTAGCTGTGTTTCCACATCACCATGGCTTTCAGCATAGGCACTCTTACAAATTTCCTTTTACACTCCTTTAATATGACCCTCACATCATAACTTAAATGGACACCTCAAGAATTTTTCTTGTTTGTAGATCTGAGCTCTCATTAGGCTCGTTTCCCTTTTCAGAGGAAAATGTCAAGTTTCTTTTAAGCTTGGCCATTTATCAACTCCTCTCCCTTTTCCGTAGGATGACTATCCTCTTAAAGATGTGGTTCTCAGCTTCAGACAAAATGGATGATGTGTCTGTTGGAAATAGGATTGTTTACTTTGTCAATGCTCATGGGATCAATTTTTTTCTTTTTTCCTGCCATCTCCTATAGAGAACATCTTGCCAAGTGCAGTATTCATCTCCCTGAATGAGCTATCAAGATCTATTTTTTGACAGAAATCACACTGCAACCCAAACTGGTCAGAATCTCTCTCAATTTCAGGAGCATGCACGAGAATGAATAATACAGAATCTTGTCTGGCACAATTTCAGCATTTCTTCTACCATTTCTCTTTCATGGCATTTATTTTCTTGAGAAAATTATACAGTTGTAGTTTTAATGCCCAAACATTCAAAGCAGCACACGATCTTTCTTGCTGATTGCTCATACGTGTTTGAATACACACTCATAGGCACAGAATGCAGGAGCAGTGCTGCAATGTCCCTACTGCACTGAACATTACCCCAAGCAGATTTACTAATGAGACTAACTCAAGCAGGCGAGATCCATTAATAAGCTGCTGAAGAATGAGGTCTTAATTGTAGATTTATTTAATTCAGAGACAAGTACTTGTGTTGTATTAAGAGTAGCCCATTAACATTCATGCGTGAGCATTCAATAAGCATGAATAAATAGAAAAATGAATTTGCACTGTAAGGGCTGAAGCAAAAGCATTCACTTTAACCATCACCCTGCTCAGAACAAGAGGGGCCGGACACCAGGGAGTGAAACGCTGTTGTGCCGGGTTCTTGTATTCCAGCATGTCTTGCTATCAATCATTGCTGAAGCAACAGCGCCAAGACTTCCCAAAGCTCCCGTTATTGTCTTGTCGCTCCCCAGCAGTGGAACCAAAGACGAAGCAAATAAATCATCAGCAAAATTTCAAGAACAAGATTTAAATAAATACATCTGTTGGAGGAGACAATTTTCTGCTTGACATCCCTGCATGATGCTGATGACAATCCTGGGTTAATCACACAGATGATGAATTTATTCTTACGTCAATTCCTCTAAAAACAACAGCGTTACAGGTGTAGCAGCTAGCGGGCTGATTTGCCCATCTACTCCTGCTGGCATCTGCACATCTTGGGATGAGCCACTAGACAAAGGAGCATGCCGGCATTTTGAGGGATGCAACCATGACAGTCAGTGTTAAAATACGCCTCAGTTACCAACTTTCATTATTTGCTGCTCAGAAGATTCACTTACAGGTTCAATCTCTGGTACTGTGTGTACTGCGAAAAACACCCCTCCTTTATAAGTGAGCCACTAGAATGGACAAAGTGTTTCTCTGCCACTCTCCATCCACTCCCTCGGATGTCCTCCCCTCGCAGCTGCTGTGCTGCCCTCCGCTCCCAGCACCTTCTCCAGCACCAGTGTCCTTCCTTTCCTGTCCAACCCCATTTCTTCCCTACTTCTCCTTACCAACATCCCTCTTTTTTGAAGCTTAGTCTCATTTTATGACCACTGCCAATACTTTGAGGCCAGAAACGTCTTTGTGAAGTGGGCAGAAATCACTGCACCCATTCTGAAGGGCTTTTGTACGTGTTTTGTGAGCTACTTCACCCTCACTTAAATGGAAACCCTTTTATTTTTATAGCGTGACATATGGTGCCAACGACCTCTCAAAACAATTAGTTCACTGTGTATAAATCAGCACAGACTGGTCACACTGTCCAGCAGAAGGGATGCCTTCCCCCAAGCGTTGCCCTTCACCACTTTACGCAGCTCAGCGCAAGAGGCACACCAGGAGCGTAAGCCACTCCACTGCAAACGCCCCAGTTTTCCTATCGATGAGGAGAGGGAGTACGTTTCATCATCATGAATAAATTCCCTCTTTTCATCTCCACAGGCTCACGCTTCCCTGCATCCCACCACCCATGAACTGGAAACCTGGTACCGCAGGGGGACCCCGCATCCCTGCCCCTCGGCAGGGTCAGGGCAGTACCGACACACTGCACAAACCCCCCCGCTCCTGCCCAGCCCCGTGTCCCCACCGCTCCCACAGCGCCCGAGGGTGGACACGCGTGTGCTGGAGACCGGCCCCACCGGCACCCCCGGCCCCAACGCTCCCGTGGGCGCCCTCCCCGCCCCACACACCCCTCCCACGGCCACTCGCCCCCCAGCCCCACTCGCGACCAAGCCCCGCTTCAACCCCCCGTACCCGCGTCCTCCTCGTCGAAGCTGTTCATGCAGGGGAAGTAGATGGCCAGGGCCTCGAAGGAGGCGGAGAGGCTGAGGCGGCTCTGCGACCGCTCCATGAAGAGCCCGGGTCCGGGGGCGCCGCCAGGGGTCTCGCCCGCCGCCGCCGGCGGCTTGGCCAGCTTCGCCGCCCCATTCTTCACTCGGAGCACGGCCCGCGGCGTCTTGGCTGCGGCGGGGGCCGCGGTGAGGCGGCGGGGCGAGACGAGGCGAGGCGGGAGCGCGGAGCGGCACGGTGCGGAACAAACCTACCTGCTGCCGCCCGGCGCTCTGGGCGCCGCCCCGCCCCGCCGCCCCGCCCGCCAGCGCCGCCGCCAATCGCCGCCCGCAAGGGAGGGACGGGCCGGGGGCTCCTCAGCCCCGCGGCCATCTTTCTGACGGGGGTTAGGCGCGGGACGGTCTTTACACCGGCTTGTATGGGCCCGGCGGTGCCTCACGCACCCACCGCACCGCGGTCCTGTGTGTGTCCGTCCCCCAGGAATAATCTTGAGACTTCCAAGAGGTTTCTCCCAAAAGAGGGGAGATAAATAATGCATTTCAGGAGCACCCCAGCTCCCACGCCCCACAGACAGCTGCCGCCTGAGGGGGTAGCCGCCCCCCTCAAGTGGATGCAGGGTAAAGAGTCTTCTGGCAACTGCAGGCCGGCAGCGATGGGGAGATCATAGAATGGTTTGGGTTGGAAAAGACCTTAAGATCATCCAGTTCCACGGGCAGGGACACCTTCCACTAGAGCAGGTTGCTCCAAGCCCCTGTGTCCAACCTGGCTTTGAACACTGCCAGGGATGGGGCAGCCACAGCTTCTCTGGGCACCCTGTGCCAGCGCCTCAGCACCTTCAGAGGGAGATCCCTCACTCCCACTTCTGAAGGAATGTTTCAGTCATTTTCCATATCTGAAGGCCCTCTGTGTCCCCAGAAAAGGCTGTGCCCAATCAGGCCATGATAGCATTTAATTCTGTCCATTAAACTTTCTCCCTTGTCCTCCATCCACATCCCAAGGGCTGTTGTCATCACTACCTTACCAAGACAACACCCAAGGGCTGTTACCTTCCTTCCCCAGTACCTCTCTTCATGCACCAAAACCAACCAACCCTTCAAAACACCAAAAGACAGTGGAAGCATACAAGCTCCCAAGCAGAAAGCACATAGACCAAGAGGTTTTCCTTGGTGATTGATAGCAAGGCTGGTGCCTGCTTGGCTGAGCATTTAAACCAGTTCTGCAGCACACCGTTGGATAGGTGCTGGTGGGAAGTTGTTCTGTGAAGAGAGTGAATTTTAGATCATTCCCAAAAGCTAGCTTCATGTATTTCTTTTCTGACAAGCCTTATGGAGAATTACTGGCTCAAAAGTACCAGCTGTCCGCAGGTGCTGTCTGAGTATAGACATCACAGTATCACCCATTTCTACTTTGGGAAAGGAAATCAGCATATCCTCATTTATTCAGTGCAACAAATCCTGGGATAGGATCAGATAGAGCATGTTTTCTGACAGCAACTTGATCTCCCCAGCATGGCTGCTGTCCCCTCAGGGCACAAAGGAACATGTTCATCATGCGCTTGGTCTGTCCACCCATCACAATACCCAAATGCCATCCCACTGAACACATGAAGTGACAGGTCTGTTTGTGCTATTCCAAGAATGCAGACTAGAGCCCAACATCTCTGTAAGGAGAATTGTGGCTAAAACTACTACACAGAGTGCTGCAGAAGAGCAGCCTGAAGTGAAAAAGCACTTTCCTCCTGCAGCACTGGAGCCCAAGCTGCAGACAACTAGAAGATGACTGGACCGGGCATTCCAGAGTCAGTCAATCCCAGCACTCAGCTCATCCGCACTTGAGCTGTAATAGAGCTCATACTTACAAATACTGCTTTTAGTTTTATTTCACAGTAAGCAGCATAAGAATTAGAGCCCATAAGATTACTTGTACTCTTCTCTCAAACACTTAATGAAACAATCCAGTAAGAGTTTTCCATCTACTGAAAATCTTACCAGAGCTGTAGCGTATTTGTGGCTGCCAGTGGGAGGAAGCACCAGGAACAGCTCCACACCACAGGAGATGGGCAGAGTGGCGATGGCAACAGGTCCTATCAACACACCAGCTCCAAGGTCAGCCAGGAAAAGCCAAACACCAGTTCAAGAAGAGGTTTGAGATAGGCTCACTTACAACATGACCCAAGCAAGAACTGAAGGTCCCTGGGGTTGGAGGTTAAATAGAGCTCCTGGCAGAGAGAGTGAATGTGAGTCCCAGATGAGGCTCATCAGGGCAATTAAAGCTGATTAGTGCACTCCCAGCCCTGACATCTAGAGTCTTCATTATTGGTGATGCATCCAGAGGTCATTTGAATATCAGATGCCAGGCTGAGCTTGCAGAGCTTCCTAATAGAAAACACATTTTTTAATTCAAAAACTAATCAAAATTTGCTCTGGAGTTAGTGAGTTACATGAATTCCTCATCAGAGCCAGCCTGGGGAGGCAGTAAAGCAGAAGGAACAGAATGAACTTATTACAGACAATGATGACTCCAGGTCTGAGTTTTGAAAAGCAGGGCTATCAGTGAGGAATGTATTACCATATGTTTAAGAGATTTCAATAGCACCAATCAAGACATTAGCAGCAATACGGACAAATCCAAGTGCACTAAAGCTGTTGAGACAGCTCCTGTCTACCAGTCCTGGCAGCACATTTGATCCAAGGAGCAAGAGGCATCTGTGAATCAAGATCTTCTTCCAGGTTCCTAGGCACAGGAGGTACCTAGAAGTGCTGGGAGCTGCTTTGCATTCATTTAAAGCATGCGAGGAAAAATTTAAATGGGGAATAGAAATTTAGTCTCAACTTTATGCTGTGGTCATCTAAACATAGAATCGTAGACATCTCTTGTTTCGCTACATCTTGAAAGCATAGTGATGGCAGAGGCACCAGTGCCTAATGGACAGCACAGGCCTGTGGTTTGGATAGCTGATCTTTACCCCAATGATCTTTTCTATCCTTCACTTTCTTCACCAGTGCACTGGGACCCTTCTGCTCTGAATGCTTTAAGATCTACTTATGAGGTGCTGAGGAGGACCATCACCATGACCCTCTGTGCACCTTTCTCCATCTGCCAGTTTCCTCACCTTCTCAGCGCCACTTGGTCACATCTTCTCAATCCTCCTGTTGGGCATTTTTATCCAAGCTGTCTCACACCTCCCTCTTTACCATAGCTGTGGGACTGGCCATGCTCAGGTCCTTTCCTGCACCGTTCTGCTGCAGAGGGCCTTGGGCTGAGTTCTCTCAGCCTCATCCCTTAGCTTTAGTGTCATCTGCTTCTCATTTGCCTGCTACATTTTGCTCCTCAGGACAGCGACTTGCCTAACTCCTGTACTGCAGGGCTCTTAGTTTACTGATTGGGCCAAAACATCCTAAACCAAAACCATCTGCCTTGAAGTGAGACAGAATGCAATGACAGCTGGAAATCAGATGGACAGTTAAAGGCGTAATGCCCTCCAGATGCATAGAGGAAACAGTTTGTTTTGGCTGCCTGTTTAAGGGAAATAAGGATTTGCAGTGAAGCTGGAAACACTTAGTCCATAAGTGTTCCTCTTCACTGATCATCATGGACAGAAAGATCCTTGGGAGAGACCTAGAGAAGTGAGGACAAACGAGGCGGAAGATTCCTGTGATGTTGTAAATAAGCTGAGAGTGCAACTGAGAACAAATAAACTCAAAGATTTACTGCCTCCAGAACAGCACGTCTGTGGCTGCTCTAGTGGAAGTGGTTAATTGATTGTTTCCCTAGTGAAGCAGGCTCTGACTGATTGAACCATGGAAAGCTCTGATAGATTTTTCCTGCTGGCTCTTTCTCTTCCCACTAGTCATGTAGCTTATATTTTTGCTTTCAGTCTTAGGTGTCTGGGTCAGCCTAGGAAGTTAGGTTTTATATAGTGGAGTAAGAGGATATACTGCCCTCTCCCTCTGGTACTCCCCTACAGTTCTGTGTGTGCCTGTTCAGAAATAAACCCAAACTCCCTGGTTTGTGTGTGTTGCTCGCTCAGCCCCATCTGCCACTGCTTGCTCGAAAAAGAGTCCACGTGCTAGGAGCAAAAATGCAGCAGAGAAACAAACCCTGCTAGTGAGAACACATCTCGTGCATAAATCTACTCAGAATAAATACAGCATCCCTAAGGGTATGGAGAGTTGAGCTCCTCCTGTCTCACACCACCTCTCATTCCCCAGGGCGAAGCTGATGCCGGAGCCAGGCACTTCATAACTGATAGTACATGATGTTCTCCAGCTCCCAAAAGCAAATGCAAACCTGATCATCCCTGCTCTCCAGGGCTCTAACTGATTCCTTTACCTGACTTGAGTTCCTCTTGGTCTTTCTGGTCAGACTGGAGGGCAGAAGGTGAGATGTGCTGAGCATGGATACAGATAACCACCAAATAAACACCACAGAAAGGCCTGGAATTGCCACCTCCAGTCTTGTAGCATTGCAGCAATATAGGATAATGCTGAGAAATAGTGACCCGCTGTGCCCAACTACACCAAGTACCAGTTTCACTGGGCTTGGTTGTTGCACACTTGTATAACAATATGTACTTTAATTTATGATTTCTTGTTATATGTGTTGAGGGAATATTGCAGACTGATGCCAAACACGGAGTGAAAGCCTCTCTTTTCCCCAAGTGCTCACTGTCTAATTAGTCAAGACGAAGAGCAGAAAGCAGTTTAATTCTTCTTATACAAGTTCAGGATACAAAGCATGGGAGTTTTACTTGGCTTGCCCAAGACCACATAAGGAAAGTCTTTGTTGGAGCTGAGAATTGAATGCAGATTTCCTGCCTTAATCTCAAGACTACTGTCTGCTTTTCACTAATGCAAGCAATATTCTAACCTCAGCAAAATTGCATTGTAAGCCAGACAGGCTTTTACAGCATCCTTTGCTGGCTGGGATCCAGGCAAGCCAGGAGTGCTCTGGTTTGTTGATAGCCCAACCACATACATGTCCTGCTGTGGTGTAGCAAGTGCTGCCCTAAAAAGCCAGAACACTACTCTGCGTGCACAGTGGCATTCAAAATACGCTGCACTTACTTAAACCCAAATCCCATCTAGAAGCAGATTTGTTTTCAGTCTTGCAGTTCTTCCACCCTTCTCTCCTAATATCCTGTTGACTTAAAGTCACATCTCACTTGCTATCAAAACCAAGCCCACAAAGGTGCTAAACCACTAGTGAGACAGAGCCAAGAGGATGAGTAATGCGATGCTGTGCCATCATTCTTGGGTCCCTTGCTAGCCTTGCTTCTTCTCACATTTATCTAGCCCGCCTTCTCCCAAGGGTTAAGAAAACTTGAGGCTACACAGCACATGCTGCACTCTGTTTTTACTGCTGCTACCTACTAAATCTGGACAGGTTCAGCCCATTCAGTGGCTTCCAACCCCTGGGAGCAGGAGTGTGAGAATGAGTTCGGCACTGCCATGGGGTGTAACTGAGCAGACTATCCTCTGCTTCACTGCACCTTCCCAAATGTTGGGGCTTTTGTTGCTTGGTGTTTTTCCCAGTTCAGTTAGACAAGATGGTAAATGGATGTTAAATCAGGCTGATTCTTTTCTGGTGACTAAAATGTGGACCCAGACTGATGAAGTGCAGCGTAGTGGTAATTTGCAGACACATGTTGTCTGTTGCAATATTCAGCCACAAGCAAGAGGGAAGAGGAGACACCTGCATGTAGAAACTGCTGTTAAGAGCAGGTACTTGCCTATCCATTTCCCTGCCTTATCATAAACACATCCCCTCCCCAGGGGCCGTGCTATTCCCCAGCTCTCCAGACTGGGAAATGTTACGCACAGTGAGGAAGAGTTTGAAAGACATGGGAAAAAGAGGATAGAAGAGCAACAGCAAGAAGGAAGCCAAAACTGCTGAACTTTAGGAGGCACAAGAGGAGAAAGAAAGGACTGGGAACTTTAACCAGTCCAAAGAAGTTTTGCAGCCACAGGCAAGTTCAAGACAGCCAGAGAAATGGACTTGGGGCCAGGAGCAAAAATGAGACATTAAGTAGGAGCTCATCTAGCTCCTCTAAAAAGCTTCATGAGAGAAAAACCCACCTGGAAACTCAATCAATAGTTATAACCATCTGGATATTAAAGCAGCAGGTTGGTCGGCCACAAGTGGTAGAGGGATGCAGCTCAGGTGGATGTCTGTCCTGCATGGGTGTGAAAACAAAGAGCCTGCTTTTGAAAACCCGAACCACAGTGTCTTCATTCTACACAGAGTCCTTTGGAGTGGAAATTTTGTGGAAAATATCCTGAGAGTTTGGGTGAAGTGCATTAGCAGATTGTGGCAGAATGAAAGCATGGAATTGTGCAGACAACCTACTTCCTTTGGTCCTTTCATTCATTCCCACTTACGGCGTTGGCATTGTCACAAGTGGAGGCTATGCTGGGAATGACAGGTGGAATTTAGTGCATTTGAATTTTAATCAGCAATTATTGTAAAACACAATAATGCTTCAACTAGTGGGTAATTTAACTCCAATTCATCCACTCTAGCCGTAAATTTCCAGCCTCTTTCCTCCAAGCAAACTAGCATATAGAAACATATGAATGATAACCAAGTGAAATAATGATGGCTGGAGAATTAAGATGTCTTAGAACTATCTAGCCAAATTACATAGCAATAGTATGGCACCCATCCCAAGCCGTACTTAGGAAGATTCAGGCTTACTTCTCTCATTGACATTAAAAGGACTGTGTCCACCTGATTCCCCCTGCATACACACAGCGTGTGTTGAAGGAAGAGTAAATGTTTAAATACTGTTGTAACGTTAACATTCAGTGCCAAGACTGGCAAGTTCTGCTTACCTGTGTGACTAGATCATTCCCTAGAAGGAATACAGAAAATAGACATCTCATCTTTCTGATATTAGCTTCTGAGTTTGAAAATACAAATCTAGCTTTTCAGGTGAGGTCTTGAGCTGCCTCCATGTGCTGGAGTTCAGCAGCCCTCAGTGCAGAACACTTCCAGCCATCCCCGGGAAGCATCCCACAGCAGGGATCACCCCATGCCCTGGGCAGTCCCGATGCCCCAGGCCAGCTTTGCAGGGCTTGGGTAGCTCATCTTCTCATCAGGAGGTCAAGAAGCCCAGCAAATTGTAGAGTCACAGGATTGTTTGGGTTGGAAGGGACCTTAAAGCTGCTCCAGTTCCAACCCCCTGCTATGGGCAGGGACACCTTCCACTAGAGCAGGTTGCTCCAAGCCCTTGTGTCCAACCTGGCCTTGAACACTGCCAGGGATGGGGCAGCCACAGCTTCTCTGGGCACCCTGTGCCAGCACCTCAGCACCCTTACAGGAGAGAATTTCTTCTTAATATCTAATCTTAGTCTCCCCTCTGCCAGGTTAAAGCCATTCCCTTTTGTCCTGTCCCTACAGGCCCTTGTCCAAAGCCCCTCTCCAGCTTATTTATCAGCCCTGTTAGGCACTGGAAGCTGCTCTAAGGTCTCCCCAGAGCTTTCTCTTCTCCAGGCTGAGCAAGAGCATGTAAGCTCTGTGCTGCAGCAACTAGTGTGCTGCTGGTGCTGGAGCTAACTAGGAGCTGATTTAGTTCAGGTTTTCCTGCAGTCTGTGGCATAAACTCTCCCTTAGAGCAGATACTCCCAGCAGCTCAGTGAATGGTAATTTAATTTAGATTTAATGTTAGGATTTAGGTCCTTTAGTTGACAGAACATATACTCATGTGGATGACATGTTCCTCATGGTAGCATGCCTCATCTCGGCATTTCTGCTCCCTCCGCAGGAGTGGCACATTGGGATCATCCATGCTGCCGAAGTCCATGGCTTTGGGACTACCATCTGCTTTGCACACACGCTCTCAGCCTGGGAGGCAACAGGTTTGTGAAATATCTTTTTTAAATGAGTCTGCTGAGTCTGTAATAAGAAGAGGACAGAAATAATCCTGTGCGCAGCTTCCTACAGATGGGCTTTAGTACTTGTAAAAGTTGTAGCAAATGGATTTGCTCCAGGCTTGGATAGACGTTGGCAGATTTATAGAATGAGATGCAACATAGTGGCTGCAGCAAAATTGCTTCTTGGAAGGACAAGTCACTGCAAGCACTTGAGGATACTCCAGGTATGTTGCCATCTTGCATCTGCACTGAGGCTGGTCTCAGCCAAAAGAGCTTTTGTGTCCTGCAGTGTGGGGCAAGACCCTAGAAACCAGCGGAGAAAGAGAAAAATGCTTTTTCTTCATCTCAAAAGCCAGCAACAGTTCGGTAAAACACATCTGTATTTTTATAGTTCTGCCCCAAAGGCTGCGTTTACCCTTTACCTTGTTTTTTTGCCCTGTCTTTTCTCTCCCTCTTTCCTGCAGGCTGTGATAACCATGTTCCAAAATGAAAGGAAGATTCACTTGTCTGCAGTTACCAGAGGGGCTAAATTTGTTATACATTATGCACATTTTTTCACGATGCAGCATTTTTTGCTGAACTTGAGAGGAATAATGTTACATAAGGAGCCCCAACAGATTGTTTATAGAAGACTATACAAGACAAATAGTTTGAAGCTGTGACTCAAACTGTGTAACTACAAACTGAAGGCAAGACCAGTTATGATCAACCAAGTGATAGCACAAGTTTTACCATCATACCCTAAAACACTGCATCAACTTGAAAATAAACAGAGATCTCAATAACCTGCTGTGTTCTTCACAGCAAGCTCACATTTAGCTTCCCAACTCTCCTCTGCCTGCTGACGTAACCCATCCTAAAGCCAAAAATAATGTGCATTACCTTTCAAAATGCCTTATCTATATATGCCATCAAGAGACTGCCCTTTCAAGTGTTGTAACTCCTTTCTTAATTCTCTAAATATAGAAAACTCTAGGAGGAAATGTAAGGGATTTTGTACTGGGCAGAATATATATCTTCTGAGAGTTTAAAATTAAAGAAGAACATGATAAAATTCACTACAAGCATATCTTGGAAATATATTTTTACATGGATTGCTTTAGTAGTTTCAGAGCTATTATATTTCTTATCATCTGTCTATAAAGATAGATTGGCTCTGGTATACTACCAGTAAAAACACAGATAATGTTTTCATGTTTTTACAGACACTATATTTAACACCAAGTGCTTGGATCTATCACTCCATTTCTTATCTCACCAGTCTTATTTTTATTCTTCTCCTCACATTTAATTTCAACCTTTTTTTTTTACATTTGCAAACTCATCAAATCCTTCATCTTTGTCACTCTTTTTGAGGGCATCGTTGTCAACATTCTCAATGCAATTCAGACTGGGTTCCACACTTTTTGCCACAGAGAACTCTTCAAGCTCATCCAAATTGCTTCCAATCTTCAAAATTTAGGCCCACTCATTTAAATACTCAGTGAAAGAGCTGTAAAAACAGTTTACCATATTTTTTTTTGCTGCCAAAAAGACTCCCTCACTTTCAAGTTCAACTATTAAAGCGTTTATCATTATTGCCTGAAAACATGCCCTTTTTGTACTTCAGTTCTTACCATTAAAGGCTTGATGTTCCCTGTTTCACAAAGGTTCAGTGTTCGGTTGCCTTGACTCTAGTAGAAAACGAAACATCTTCAGTTGGCTGTCGACAAAATGGAGTTGCAGCAGTGATTCAGGACTGCTGAAAAACTGCTTTAATAAAATAGGACACTTGTCATATGAAAGAAAATATGGTTTGAATGCATCTTGGAGGTCAATAAATCTGTTGCTGGCTGGCTGTAGAGATAACTACCTTGTCTTACAAGGTCCAACACTTGCTTTTGGTTTATTTCAATAAAATTGTGAAGGATGTAGAAATATGGGAAGGAGGTATTCACCACTGCCTATGCACCAGCACATATTGTACCAGCTCTTCTCTGGATCCCTTGTGGGCTGGGTGGACAGGATGATCTCCATCCTGGAGGTTCAGGTTTAGGGTTTTTTTGGTTTTGTAAACACCATGTTTGCTTCTCTGCCTCCTGCCTGGCTAAAATTGACATCACTAAAGGAGGCAAGAATTTTGTTTCTCCAGCAGTGTCTGCCCAAGGTCTAAGAGGACTCCTCAGCGTTAGTATCAGCTCACTGTGGGGATCCAGTGGCTCGAGTCCATTTTCAGTTTTTGCTTATTTTTGCTTTTCAGGGCAAAATACACTCAATGCTGGAGCCCTGGATGGACTCTGAAGGAAATGCTGCCCCTATACACGCTTCCCTCAGTCCCTAGCTGATTGCTCTGCAGGCATCTGCCCAGCTTCCTGGTGCCAGGAGCTCTACTCCCTATCAAGGCCAAGAGTTACGGTGGCCTTACACATCCAAGTATTTGAAGGAAACGTGAAATACTGAGATATGAATAGATTAGATGTCTGGACGGCTGAAAACCAGGCTTAAGCTCAGAGCCCTGAATTCCCTGAAAACTCTCCTACAATGAACTTTGCAGCAGAAACCTGTGCACCCTGTGAGCTGTACCCCAGCTCCGCGGGGTCTGCTCCCACTGCCCGCCTGCTGGGGGAGCTGCAGGATGCTGCAGCACTCAGGTCTGTGGTCCCCACCTTGGCGGGATGGGGCCCTGGCACAGACGGTGCAGGAGCACTCCCGTCCCAGGTACATGCTGTGGGTGTTACATGCATTGATGCAATGGAAGAACCCACTTGGCTCTTCCTCATGCAGCAAACAGAGGCAGGGAACACCTCTTAAGACATCTGCTCTCATCACATCATGAGCCCTCTTTGTCCCTCTTCAGTGCACAACTTTATTGTGGAGGTTAGTCCTTTATGAGAGGAAGAGCATCTCCTTATGGGTAGCAGGGTTTCCCTGATATTGCCTGGTTTTCCCAGCTTTTAGCTAGCCCTGGGTCAGCTCCCTGCTCTTCTGTGGCCCCCCATGCATGCACAGGGAGCCAGAGGCAAGCAGTGCTGTACCAGCACTGCCCAGCATGGCACTGTCCCTGCTTGGCTGCCCATCAGAGAAAAATATGGAAACTGCATCCATTTCCGAAAGACTTTGATTTTTAGTTTTCTTTCTGTTTGATTTAGCTATTTTCTGAAACAATCTCAGCAGTGAAAAGCCTTTTCAGAATAGAACAGGAGGCTTTCTTTCTCCTGAAAACGCTGAAACAAGATGTTTTGATGCTGCCAGATCTTTTTGTTTGTTTGTCTCGTTTCAAAACAACATTCCAGTGAAATGCAGTCAATTTTGTGAAGTACTTTGATTTGGATGGGCTTGTGTATGATGGCTTCAATATTTTCCTGGCTATCTCCACTTGGGAGAAGCAGGAAGGAAGGCAAACCAGATGTCACACAGTGCGTTGCAGAACTGGCACCAATCTCACAAACAGCCTTAGGAAGTGCAGGAACATGGTGTGGGTGCATTTGGGGCTCATGAAAGGACATGCTAAAGGAAGAGGGAGAGAGTGATGGAAACCTGTCTGATGGCAGGTCCATGGAACCACTGGTGGCCTGGTTCTGGTAGCAGCCTCTGCTGCTGACTTTCCAAGTGACCTCAAGCAAACATCTGTGGCCCAGTGACCTGTAAGAAGGAAATAACAGAGCGACCCCTTGGACCACTGCATCTGCTGAGAATTTAGGCTTTTTAGGGCTGTGATACCCTTTTGCATTGTCATTTTGAACAGCAGCTTGAACAACACAGCCCTCGTCTAGGTTTTGGGCTCTTTGCTTTGTGCAAAGCAAGCAAGAAGATTAATTGCCTGGACCTGTGAGTTTTTGTTAAGACAGGCTATGGCAGAAGAATTTAAATGCAGATCCCAGCATCCTGCAGACACAAAAAGAAATCCGGGCTTTGCAAAGTCAAAGAGAAGCTGTTTTGTCCTCCCGGGAACTACAAAATAGGTTGGGATGCCAAAAATAACCTGCTACTAGTTATAGATGCTCCAGCTCTTTTACCGAGACATGAAAACCTGAGCTGAGTTTAATACAAGACACTTCTTTAGTGTCACTGTGACCTTCTGCAGATTTCCCACCCCAGCTCTAACTAAATTACAGCTGAATCCATCCTGTCACTTCATTGCGTTATTCTGGCTCTTGCGCTGAGCTGGGCTCATGAATCTCAGTGAAATTCAACAGCTCCGTTTCATTTGCATGAAAACCTGGTTCCCAAGTGGCTGGTCCATGTTGTCAGGGAAGAGAGAGGAATTTGGGCTCCTGTTCTCAGAAACACCCAGATGAAATGGGAGCTTCTCAGTGGTGGTTTTGGGGTTGGGGTTGCTGCTTCTATTAGTTTAGGGTTGGAGACCCAGCTGGCTTAGGATGTTTAACACTTTCACATCTGCATTGGCAGAGCAGCAACCGACACCAGTTTCAGAGGGAAGTCTTCAGCCCTCTTAAGAGAGTTACAACCCTAGGATTTTCCAGAGGGAAATTATCTAAACCACAAATCGAGCTGGCGAATTCATCCTCTAGAGACCTCTGGACACAGGGAAAACAGAGGAGATCATCTGAATAGGGCCACAGAAGAGGGGGATGAGCATGCACAGACCTTCCTGTACAAGCACAGAGAGCAGCCTCAAGTGCTCTCCATGGAAGTGGAGGAAATTAGAGGCAGGAGGTGACGGGAAGGGTTGAGATGTGGAGGTTGGTCCTTCTCCCCACCTTTCTCGTTCCAGCTATTATGTATCTCTTGTGCTCTTTTCTAGTCTCAGGAGAGTCAGACCCTGCTCCGTGTTCTGGACAAGCCATGAGCTGGACAGAGGCAGGATTTCAGGTGGGGACAGGGTGGCTTGGGGGAAAGATCAAAAGTCTGATATTTGGGGCTGGGATGGTCATGTCTGCTGCTCCCTCTGCCCTCGCTCCTGCAGTGCCTGAGCAGAGGTGTGAGGAAGGGCAGCAGAGGAGGTCACTGGAACAAAGAGAGATAAACAAAGGATAATCTTTCAGGCAACAATTCATCATTTAAAGCCAAAGCAGAGAAACAATTTCCCAGCTAGCACAACATTAAACAGATGGACTCAACCACTTCATCAGTAAGCAGGTATCTTGGGACTCAGAAAATCCATCCAGCCACGGCCACAGGGCAGTTATCCTGCATGGCTCAGGTGTTTCCAAGCCCAGACAGCCAAATCCCTCACAACAGTCATTGCTTTTATTGATTTATTTATTTGCAGGAAGGGCCAGCGTTGTCTCTGGAGGAAGCCTGCAGTGGTACAGCCTCTGCCTGAGAAACAGATGCTCTTCTGGCAAATCATTTCCATTTGCAAGACTTCACATCAAGAGAGCAAACATGAGCCATTCGCGCTGCCTTCACCCCAGCCTCCTCCTCTGTTGTCGGCTCTGCCCTGGCCTTGCCACTGCCAGAGGTATGATATTGTTTCAGTGTCAAAGCATGCAATAACTGGTTTAGTCTCCTGCTGATTTGCCTGGTTTGCTTCAGGCAGAGCCCTTGGTACATCCAGGTCATGTCAGAGGTGGCACAGAAGCCAGCAAGAAAAGGGGGAAGGCCCAGGAGGGGGTTGATTAGTGCTGCACTCTGGCACTTATACATTCATGAATTTTCTGAAGCCAGAGAAGGGGTTGTGGCTCCATTACTGGGGTACAGCAACTCCGTAGCCATGTGGCAGGAAAGCATCTTTCCTTTCTTCCTCCACCCAGGAGTGTCCCAGGCAGGGGGCAGGTCAGTGCTGGGGCAGCCACTCATCTGCTCTGAAACCTGGCAAGAAGGAGGAGGAGGAGAAGAGCTCGGAGCTACCCAGCGGCGGCTGATGCTGCTGTTGCTGTTGGCAAGCTGTCACTCTGACACCTCGCTGCTCAGAGCTCTGACGTCAGATGCCTCTGACAAACTTTGCTGTCAGTCAAAAGCCTTTTCACAAACAGAGGCAGTGGCAGTTTGCAATGCAAACACCAGTCCTCGCACGGCTTCTTTGCCTTCTTTTCTGTTTTTAAGCACATAGATTTAAATTTTAAATCTCTGGTCCATTAATGTCCTACTGAGCAAATGAACCTTCTCATGGTCGCTAGTGTGTCCTCTCCTCTGCCTGGCTCCTCCCTGCTGCCACAGCCCTCGGACTAGCCCTGGCCCCAGGGAGCCTCCCTGCAGCAAATCAAGAGCCCAAAGCCTTGGCTCCACCAATACTACAAAGCTCTCAGGAGCCAGGAGTATGGGAGATGGTGATCAGAACAAAATCCTCCATCTCCTGGGGCTGGCCATGCTTAGCACGTAGCTGAGATCCTGCAAAGGCTTGTTCCCCCTTCCCCTCCCATTCATCTTTCTTTCCTTTCTTTTTCTCCCTTTCCTCCTTGCTGGAGGAAGCAAGGCTGGCTCTGCTTTGGAGATCCTGAGTCCTGCGGTCTGAGACTCTGGGGAAAGGCAGAGATGATGCAGGGAGGCAGCGCAGATGGGCCAGGCAGCCAGGCTGGTTCCCTTTTCTCCTCCATCCTGAGCTGTGCTGGATCCCAGGAAGTGTAATATTTGTTCGAACATGTCAGTAAATCCCCCCTGCGCTACAGGAGGTCACCTTCCCTAATCTATGATGTCCAATTGCGTAACTGAGATACTGAACAAATAGCTTAAATTTAATCTTTGTTTGCTTCCATCTCAAGCGTGGCAAATCAATTCCTGGGCAAGCACAGCTTCAGCGCAGGGCTGGGAACACACACTGGTCACGTCAACCTCCAAAAGAGCAGAAAAAATAAGTAAACCAAGTGAGGTTTTACTGCCTGTTGCAGCATCTTTCCCTCTCAAACATCACGCTAAGGCTGGAGTTTGATGCCTGCAGCAGCAGATTTGCAAGGCAAGGTCCTGGGTCCAAGGCAGATGTTGCTCTGGATGTCAGATGGGTGCAGTTTTGAGCAGCCTCGTATAAGTGTCATGAGGCACGAGCACTCTGAACCCTGCCTACCCCATCCAGCACCAATGGGAGCGTGGCTCCCCTCGGTAGATTAAAGACAGCAGGGAAAGGGACACGACACAGGGCAGCAGGACTGCAGCAGGGCTTGGAAGGTGTCCTGGTGGCAGTGCAGTGATGGGAAGCAGAAAGGGATTCGATTCTCTTGTTTCCCTCCCTGCTCGTTTTTCTTTGGTTCATTAATGACCTTTCATACAACGGTGGCGATATTAATAGGATGCTTCAATTCCAAATGTCCCCATCTCCCCTCCCTGCTCCACCTCTCTCACCACTTTCTGGCACTCTGACTTCTTTCACATTAATTAAAACAAATAACAAGCTTATACATCTCATCAGGAGAATTAAAAACCTAAACACACCAGACATCTATTGCCTCACTCACTGCAGACGGAGCAGAGCAAAACCAGCTTTTTTCTCCCCGCCATAGTTTCTCCCTCTCCCTGTTGGAATAAAGATGTGCTTTAAATATCCATCCCCAGCCAAAAGCCATGGTGGGTAGGAAATGCTGTGCCTCTAAGGAGTCCTGCCTGCTCTGCTTCCCTGTCCTGAGCTGCTCTGGCTGGTGTCAAGCGCATGTCATGAGCTGTCACTCTCCTCTGCATGGCATGGATGTCCTAGGCCCTTTGAAGCCCGGTTAGCTCTGCCCCACTCCCTCCAGTGCAGCTCAGGGCTGCATCTATGCCAGCTCTGCAGCGAGATCTCACTTATTGCCTCTTGCACCCATTGCCCAGAGCGAGGGAAGGATAAATAGTACCTGGCGTGCTGTGATTTGCAGCTCGCCCTTTAAATGCAGCCTCCTGCAGAGCCCCTCTGCATCTGGGGCTGCAGCTCAGCCCTTTGCAAGGCAAACACAGCGCAGGTCTTATTGCTGCTTGTGGCTTATTTCAGACACCAAAAGTTAGGAGTAAATTCACGTTGCCTGCTCCCTTAGTAGAGTCTTAGTGTGGGCTCCCATCAGACAGAGGGATGGGGCCAGCACCGAGTTGTCTGAGGGCTCAGACCACACTCAGAGATGGGAAATAATTCCATAAATGCATCCCAAACATCTGGGGTTTGCCTGGGCATGTGTGTGGCAGGAAAGTACCTCCATGGCTCCTAAACCTGGTGGTGTCAGGAGGCAACAAGAGCAGCAGCATGGGTTTCTGAGGGAAAGACAGCAGAAATTGGATGAGAAGGAGCACATCCTCCTCTCTCCGGGGCTGCAGGGAAGCACTAAATCTGCCCCTGGGGGCAGTCATAGAGCAGGAGGCTGGTCCCCACCCCACAGAGCATCTTCTGCTCAGGAATTGAAAGCGTTAGCCTCAAATCTCCTAATTTACCCTGAGTTTCTTTCTTTAATAGTATTCATAGTGGGAGCCATCTGGACCAGGTACTTTATTAGCTTAGAATAATTCAGCTGCTTGGTTAATCTCATTCCATTTCATAGGGTTCACTCCAGTTTCCTTGCGGTGCAGCCCAGGACAGGGCAGAGCTGCCGCCCTCACTCTCCTGACTGACGTCTGTCCATCACCCAGGACCCTAGTGGGTCCCTAGAGTCCCTCACAAAGGGACCCCTGGCAGAGGCAGAGCTTGGCAGTGCCCAGTGCCCAGCCATCCAGGGCCACGTTCCACATCAGAGGCCTTCCCCACCCTCCCAGGAGCCCAGCAAGGAAGGCTGCTCCTTGGTCACAGTTGCTGCTTGCTGCTCCAAACACTGGCTTTATTGCAAAGCCATAATTGAGCCCTTATCAGCCTAAATGATTAAATTGCCCTCTATTGAGAGAAACCAATTTGCCAGCAAGTTTCCTTCTGCTCTGCCTGTACCAATAAGTGGTCTGCAGGCTGGTGCCAGGCTTCCTGAGCATGCATGGAGGGGATCGCTATCATGGACATCATGTTCATGTCCATTCCTCTCCTCTCTTTTCCCCCTTCCCTCTGCTCTGCCGGAGAAATAGCAGGAACCACATGAATGAGATCATCTGCTCCAAAATTACTCACACTGAATTAATCACCCAGAACGGCAGCAACCGCAGTGGGAGTGAGCCAGGGTCACTGGGGAAGGCACTGGTGGCTCGGAGAGGGGGAAGCAGCCCTGTGCAGGGGTGGTGTTTCCTGGGCAAAGGTGCTGAAGGGAAGGGCCCTCGCTTTTCCCTGTTTGATGCTGACCAAGGCCTTGTGCAAGGCATGCGGCAGGATTTGTGTGCGAAGCCCAGAGAACACAGCGCCGTGCACAGCCCTTTTATCCTCCCAGGAGGACATGGGGAGCAGAGGGTGTCAGCGAGGTGTGGGAGGTGGTCCAGTGCTGCACCCCTGCGGAGGCTGCATTTCAGTGCCAGGGAAACAGCGCCGGGTAAATGGGAGCGACCACTGATCTTATGTCTTGATGGCCTTGGCGGGGCCATTTCTCAACAGGGAGCCTCATCTGGAAGCTCCCTCCATGCAGAGGAAGCACTCTGTTCAACAGGGACTAAGTTATGGCTGATGGAAGACTCTGGCTTCCAGAAAACATGAATGTTTAATACATCCCAGTGCCCATGATGCACTCAGCGGGTGCAGGTCCCTGGTACCCACATCAGGGGTGCTGCTCCAGTTTTTCCTTGTCCTCTCCCAATGGAAAATGCAAAGGGGAAAAGGTCTTTGGGACATGGCATGAGCTGGAATTGCCCAGACTGACCCAGTTTGGGAAACAATGTGAGTCTCAGCAGGAATAAAGCAATTGCACTGGGATGGAAAGGGCAAAGCAGCAAACGGAGCTGAAGGGAGTGACCTATTGTAGGGCAGCTGGTGAGCCAGCAGCACACAGCGAGAGGTGACAGGGAACAGACCATTTCTCCCACCACCGTGTCAGCTGTGACAGTTCCCCAGCGGGGTCTCTGCAGCCTGCACGGGAGCTGTGCCCACAGGGACATGTCACAGCTCGGCACAGGGACACAGCCTCCTCCCGCTGCCGCACAAAGCACCAGATTCCACCAGAGCTCTGGAGCAGCTTTGGTCCTCGGCTGGCAACTGGTGCAGCAGGGAGCCTGAACAGCAGCAAGTGCATTTCTTCACAGCTGAGGCTGAAGTGTTCCTGGTGCCATGGATCTGACCGACAAACACCTCAGTGTGTGCTCAGTATTTTGCTCCCTGTCCCAGACTGCTCCTTCCTGCTCCCAGCTCCTGGCCTCTGTGGTGCATTTGATTATATTCTCATTCACCTGGCACAGACCTGCATTCCTGGCAGATAAAATGATGCTCAAGTGCTCAGGTCTGGTGGTAGGAGTGAGTTATTTCCCACAGAGGATCTCAAAGCACTTTGCATTTGTCACGCCACTTGCAGAGGTGCAGGGACATGAACAGGTTTGTTAAATTATCTAGCAAGATGACCACTTGTGCCCAGGTGACTGGCACTAAGGATGAGCCATAGGGAGCTGCTGCATGGGGCACAGAGGCCAGCACCGCCTGCATCAAGCCACGGACATTCAGTTTTACTTCCCCAAGTATTTTTGCAGGCAGTGTTGTTCTAATAACATGACATTATCAGTCACACAGCCAGAGAGGATGCTGCACTGTTGCTGGGGACAACCAGCTCCATTCAGCTCCAAGCTTAGCTCCCGGTCCCGTAGTCAGTTATGGAATCAGCTGCATAAAGCCACCTAAATCTGAGACATCAAGGAGAAAAAGTGTTTGTCCAAGCTCCTGCTCACTCCCCTACAGCAATGATGCTCACTCTAAATCAGATATTTGCCTTGCACAGCTATGTCCCTTGTGCACCAAGACATGATGTTGGTGTGTTTGGATTAATTTGTCAGGTGGAAGACAGACACCGGCGGACCCAGCCCCAGGCATGAGCCCCCGGCAGCCCCCAGCCCCTGCTCCCCTGGCTGCTGCAAAGCCACTGCACGTATCCAGCCAGGGCTGCGGCCATCGGGGCACAGCAGAGCCCAGCAAAGCACATTAACACCCACCCAGCATCCCGCAGGAGGAGCTGGGCTTCGGTCCCTTGAGCTCTAAGGTAAGAAGGAGGTTGTGTCCCTGCAGTGTGTTAATACTGAGATCAGTTCAAAATAGGGATGCTCAGACACGCGCTTCCCAGCGTGAGTGCAGGCAGGAAGGGAGGGCTGTGTGTACGTGCTCGGGGCTTCTTTGGGGTTTTAGGAATACCGGGGAAATTAAATATTTTTTGCCTCCTTTTGGTGCTTTCTGGAAAATCGCATGCAGTAATGAAATGCTTGTGTGTGAACTCTAAGCAGTCAGTAGCCTAGATAATGTCCAAATCCACTTTGTTCGTGTTTTGCCTGCTTCAAAGAATCCAAACTATTTTTCGGGATTTATGCCCATCATAAACCCAAGCTCCTGTCCCAAAACAGCCATAATAAGGTATGGCTGAAAATATAAAGATTTAATAAAAACTTGCACAGTAATTTGGCTTTTAATCCCAAACACAATCTCTCCCCTCAAATAACTGCAGTCCCTGCAAGATTAAATTCTCCCTACGTATTGTTTGTAAGTCTGGTACCTTCTATCAAGCTCAGCCGGGTTTTAAGTTCTTAAATCATGGCTCTGTAATTGCACATCTTATTCAGTCTGTGATGCAAAGAGCTCCCAAGGCAGCTTCTGTAAAGAGTTCTTCATATCTGACAGTACTGTGTGACACTTGTATGTATTCTGAAGGCTACACAGCGTGGGGAATGCAAGGGGTCGCTGCCTTCTAAAAGCAAGAGGAGGCTGTGACTCGTGTTCTCTTTTACCACTGAGCAGCCGGTCCCAGAAAAATCAGGATGTCTGCAAACTGTTCTTGAATTGACTGCTTCATAAGTGAGGGGGAATCTGTTCCTCAGGCAGAAAGGGCTTGGGGAAAAGTGGGAATAGTCACCCCCCTTGTCGTGGCGCTCATTTTCTTCCAGTAATTAGCAAAATCCCAGTTCACAATGGATAACTGAATAGGTGTTTGAAGTGTGGGCTATGAGGAGAAACAAGTGGTGATGAAGAGAGGCTTGAAACTCAGGAGACCTGGTGCAGCACCACTCTCCCAGATGACCTCAGGCAAGTCCTTTGATCCCTATATCCCCCTGGAAACACCAATAAAGAGCTTCCCTCTCCCCTGCTCTCATCAGCCAGGACTGCAGCCCCTCCAGGTGATACAGGGCTGAGCTCTGGGCTGGCAGGATGATGGTCCACATCCAGCTGAAGCTGTGGAGTGAAGGGGACAGGGCTTGTGAGGTGGGATGCTCACACTCTCTTGTTTTTAACGGCCTTCCTCAGGCCAGGAATGCGCAGAGCTCCCTTCCCAGGGCTTGGATTGCCTTGTGCAGTGAGGGTAACTGGCAGGAGAGGCTAGCTGCAGTCAGGGCTCAGCCTCCCTCATCTCCTGCTGCTTTATCCCAGCCCTCCCCTTCCCAGGGTCTCATACAGAAGCCTTTTCCTTCCTCTGAGGACTGTTTCAGGATCTAGAAGCACACTGATGGGGCCACAGGCAGAGGCAAAGGGAATGGAGATTACTATAGGAGAAGACTTATGGGTGAAGCTCAATCCTGATTCCCTGTTTGGATCAGGAGGTCTCGTCTACATCAGCAAGTGGGTGCCTGTAATGTGGGCTCTTCTCAAAGCAGGTGCTGGGGAACAGTGGGAAAACACAGCTTCAGCACAGGGAAAATGTCCCTCAGCTTTATTGCACTTTGCCTGGACAAAAGCATGATCCTGCAAAGGAACAGTCACTGCGAAGGATCCGCTGCTTTGGTTTTGTCCATCCAAAGCCCTCCAAAACCCCTGTTTCCTTGGGGCTCGATGGAGAAACGCCTTGAAAACTGTGCTGCTGCAAAAGGCAGGTCCTCTCTGCATCTTGCTCACTCAGCAAAACGTCACAGCCTGGTTATATTTAAATTTTCAGCCTGAATATCACTGTAACCTCCCATGCGATCTGCCTGGGCAGTGCCATAATTAATAGTGCCCTTGCTCAGAATACAAGTGGAACATGTGATGGCTCAGCTAGCTATAAATCACGACAGAGTTTCCATCTGGTCCAGCATCTATTTATACCTCGCCAGCCCCAATTAACTTTGAAACTTGGGACTTGTGGTTAAGGAGAAAAATTGTTCTTGAAAAGTGTGATGGGAAATGCAATGATATGGATGGAAGGAGGAGATGGTGGCAGCTGCTCACTTCTCTGCAGTGGGAACTGCATAGCCCAGTGCTCCGGAGGACACCGAAACGCAGCTCCAGAGACCAAGTTGGCTTTGAATCAATTCAACACCAGCTGTAAAATCCTGTGGGAAACACAGAAGTTCAGGGCTCATAGTAAGTCCTGGATCCTAACACACATCCCCTAAAGCCAGTCGGTTGCCCGCCTGCCCCGGGCACTGCCAGCCATGGCTCTGGTCCCACGTCTCAGCCAAAGCCAGCAGCTCCACCGGGCCAAAGGGATTGTAGATCAGGTCTGGCAGCACCAAGCAGATTAAGCTCTCTGGAAAACCATCTATGGGTAGTGGGACCAGGGTGTGGGTCTCCTCGGTGAAGAGACCTGGTCCGCAAGGCTGCTCTTAGTAGAGATTTGGGGCACTGAAGCCTGGCATGAGCCAGCTGAAGGAACACGGCAAAGTCCTGAGAAAATGGCACATCATCATTCTGTGTTCATCCAAATTCCTTCAATATGGGCACAAAACTGAGCCGGGAGGGCTTGGCCCAACTTGAGAAAGCTCCTCAGCAGAGACTCCAGTACTGCCTCCCTTCTTAGAAAACATGAAGGTTTTCATCCTGGTTTAGAGACCTGCAGTGCCAATTTCCTGATGCACACATCAGCCCAACGCAGCCTGACCCGGTGCTTGGCAGCTCTGAAGCATCTGGAGAAGTCTGAATTCAGCAGGTTTCATCCAGCTCTAAGGAAGGTCACAGATGTGAGGCTGAAACCGCTTTGGGTCTGTTTCTTCAAGCACAGCCCCTGTCACTGTTTTCCCAATGCTCCTCCCGTGACAGCAGGTTCTTGCCACCAGCTGAAGGTTCCAACTCCCTGCTCTGTCCTCAGAGTATTTTGTGGTGCATTGCTCCAACCCAGCTACATCTTCCTCACCAGGTTCTGGGGCTGGTTTGGGCTCAAGTCCTTATGTGCCATTCCAGCAGTGTTCAGGTGTGGCTGCAAAAAATTACCTCAGGACTGGCACAGTATATAAAATGACCCAGTTCAAAGAGGCTAGCGGAGCTCCTGTGGACTCTAGTGTGAGGGGCTATGGCTGGGTCACAGTCGTGAGGGATGGTATGAGGAATACCTGGCCATAGCATCCCCTGAGCAGATCCCAGCTCCATAGGACAGCGGAGTGGCTGAGGAAGACAGGGTGAGGAAGGCATCCTGAGGACCACATCTCACTATCCATCCATGCTGGATCAAAGCCCTAGTGAGGGGCTCAGTGCAGAGATGCTGTGCTATTGCCTTCCAAAAAAGAGTCAAATTCTGTGCCTGGTTCTTTGGTACCCACCTCCCCCATCTCTCTCCTTCCTTCCCTCCCTCCCTGTTTTCAGCTCTTTTGCTCTTGCAGTAGTATTACTCCTGGAGTCCTGGCTGGCTCCCAGCTCAGGTAATTACACGCTGTCCTCTAGTATTTGAACAGGATATTTGTTCCCCTTGATTTCCTGTCCTACACGCCTGTGCAGTGCTACAGGCAGCCTGTTACCCTGAGCGAGTGTATTTCTCTGGCAAAGGCAGTCATCCCAGTGCGTCCTGTTCCAGCACTAAGTAGGCATTTTGTAGACGTGGGATTATGAAGCTGCCTTCCCCAGGGAGCAAAATGGGCTGTAGGACTGGACACAGTGCCTTGTGCCAGTGTGGAGCTGCAGTGCTATCCCTATCCCCACCTCAACAGGACCCCACTGAGCCTGGATTATTAGCTGAGAAAGCTCCCAGGTCTTTAAGAAGTCTGTGGCTCACACCATGTCACCTCTTCTTGTTTGCTAAAAACTTTCCTTTCTGTTTACAGTACCAATCTCCAGCACTTACAGCACATACCTGGTAGAAAGGTAAGAGAAACGGAGTTAGCATGTCTGCCCTGCTTTAAAATTCACCAGGAGAACATGAACAGAGCAGCAGCATCAAGCCCTTTGCCTGCGCTCCAGGAGCTCTGCCACCACCCAGCAGGAGCTGAGGATCCTCAACTCACCTCTGGGCTTGTTTCCACCACACTCCCGGGCGCGGGTGGATAACCCTGCTGCAGCTTGCTCTATGGCAATAAGAACAAGCTCTAGGGATGAAGAAGTCCTACTTTCTAGCAAATCAGATCTATTCTTGTGCTTTATTGGACTCCCTATAAAGGAACCTTGCAGAAAATTGGCAACAGTTTGCTTTTCTCCTCCGAGTTTCTAGAGCAGGGCTGTCTCATTAGCTGAATGCTCACAGCACTGCAGGGAGAAAGATGTAGTTCTTAGAGCAAAAGTGGAGCACGGTCCTGTTCCCTGAGGGTGGAGGAGAAACGCGCTGGATGGTGGAACTCAACCCTATGCTGTAAGAAGCCACCTTCGCCTGTGCTACCAGACTGTAAAGCTCACCCTGCCCTCCAGCAGGAAGGAATCGATTTTGCTGGCCGGGCTGGACATGACACAGGAGTCATCTTGAGGCTCGATGCCTTCTGCTTTGTGGTGTGCACACAAAGCAATGCAATGTTATCAGCCTCATGCAGCCATATGTGAGTCGCGGTTTGCAGGCAAGGGGCAATCCTACACTGACAGCTCCTTCTGCCCAGCCCCTGCTGGCTGCAGCACGGCTCCGGGTTTTGCTGAAGTTGTCACCATGCTGCTGGGCTGCAGCTGATTAGTGTGAAACACTAGAGAGTAAGAGCTGCATTATAAAGCCACGTTTTCCTTCCTGTAAGCATTCCAGAAGATTGTCATTCTTCCTTTGCAAAGTCTCTGGATTTGAGCTGGGTGGTAGAGAGGTGCCAAGCAGCCTGGGAATCAAGCAAGCTGCCTGGCGCAGATTTGCTCCATGTGCGACAGTGATAACCCAGAGCAGCCTCTCTCTGCCGCCGGTCTCAGCTTCCCAAGCGATGGGAATGCTCCAAGAGGATGATTAGGCTGGGCCTGCTATTTTCTCACTCAGTTCCCATGAGGCTTCCTCATTCTGGTTCTTTCAGACTCTGCTGGCTCACAGCTTCCCTGTGCTTGGGACTGCTTGGCGACACTATTATTGCAAGAGCTGAGCCCTGGGGCAGGCAGAGCAGATGGCTGTCTCCAACAGCAAGAAAATTAGGAGAAGAAAGGGAGAGGGTGGGGGAGAGTAAAATCTGTGACACCCTTAGGGTTCATCAATAATTGTTTCCTCTTAAAACAGTGAATTCCTTTAGCTCCAGGGGATTTGTTCTGGGCAGTAAAGAAGGCAATAGACCATATGTGTGAGACTGGCCCTGTAGAAAACAAAACACCAATTCCAAGTTTTCGTGTGCACCCGTGGGAGGGACCCGTGTTGTGAATGGAAGGCAGACTCAGACCTGCGGCGTCTCATGTGGCAGCCAAGGGCGTCTCGGCTGCAGAAGATGAGCAAGACCTGCAGAGGAATCAGCAGTTTGGTAGACTCCTTGCTGGCAGTGAGAAAGCCATAGAAGATGGAGCCGTTTTGCCAAAGGGAGATAGATGGTGGTGTGTGAACGCTGCGTGCTGGGTGCTGGGCAGACTCAGCAGCCCTTGGCTTCAATTGTGGGAGCCGCTCATGGCCCGGAGCTCGCAGGATGCTGTGCAGTTTGCCTGCCACATCTCCCGGAGCACACTCGTTCCCCCTGCGTGGGGTGGGATTCGTTACCGGCCTCCTTACTCATCGAGCTAATTTGCAGCTTTGCTTTGCAGAGCAGCTCCGCGCTCAGGCTGTGCTTGGGGACGGCTGGCGGCAGATGGTGGCGAGGCAGTGCCACGTCACCAGCTCGCTGAGACATTTGGCCAGGCTTCCTGACAGCCGCGTCCCACCACGCAGGAGCTCAGCTTTCTGGCAAAGCCAGCTCTCCCCTTCCGAGCGCTCCGCTCCCCATCACCGCACAAAGCCAGCACCAAATCTTCACATCCTCACAGGCAAGAGGCTTGTTGGTCGGTGGGGCTTCTGCCCAGGACCAGAGAAACCTGCCACCATGGATTTCACCACGCAACCAAACAGGGAGCAATGGACCCCCAACAGCTCCATCACTGTGTGTTCTCCTGCTGCATCATTGTGTATTCCCTCTGGTGAGGAATATCTTATTTCCATGTTTTGGGGTAAAAGCCAGCGCAAGCAGGCCATAACTGATGGTAGATATGACAGATAATGATGGTCATGGGAATGGTGGTCATTAAATTACGATTTCATGAGACCCCACACTGTTATAAATGTTGCTGAGCTCATTTCCCTCACAGGGCAGTGATTTATCTCACAGGCTTGATGAAGTGACTAAGCTAAAAATGTGGCTGAGTTGTAAGTAAAGTAGAAGGAACAGGAGAAGGACACGATGGATTTTTGTACCAAGGCAAGAGCATTAATAGATGGTTTCTTCCTGACATTCTCATTAGTCCTCTCTCATTCATCCTCAGGACCTGCCAAGCACAAATGACACCACCCAATCTGCACCAGAATGTAAAGCAGATGCCCCCATGCAACCTTCCTGCCTCCAAAACCCCTTTAGACACCCATTTCTATCTTACTCTGCTTAGTAGCTGATGTATTCAAGGGGAAGGAAACGAGAGATCAAAGTACTTCAAGAACCTTATACTCTCACATCCATCCTTGTCTCTTGAAATTTTCAATACCTTCCAGCAGGAATGGTTTGGAGGAGGCAAGTGGCAGCACCACGGTGTTAGGACATGATCCTTTCTCCCTCCTCATCCATCAGTGCAGTGGGTCACATACACAAGCGATGTCCTGGATTCATTTGCCTTCCTTTCTGTCTGTGAGTAGGTTGCAGACTCCTCTACTTCCTTCAGATCTAATCGAGAATATGTTGGGTTTTTTCCTTGAGTCTTTACTCGAGGAATGAATGCCAAAAAATTAGCTCCGTTGCTTAGTTGTGACTGAACATGAATGACATTAAAGTGCTTCTGTTCCCTTATTGGACATGCTGGCTGGTTCCTGGTATGCGTTATTGAATTACTGCTCTGACAGAGAAGAAATAGCAACCGAGTGGCAAGCGAGTCTGGAAGATCCAGGGAAGAGGCAGATTTGGATACGTCACAGGACCACAGCTTTCCTGGTTTCCCTAATAACCAGGAAAAAAACCTGTTACAGTGTAGGAGTGCACTTAGAGCAGGAAGCAGAGCAGGGGGCTCTTGAGGCTTTTCTCTGAGCATCCCAAAATCCCAACCATGCATTAGGGCTACATCCAGAGCAGTCCCAAGGTATGTCTGCAGCCTGTCCAGCAGACCCCAAAAAGGAAGGACCTGCTGCACTCACTCAGTACTGATGCAATCTGCGTGTCCAACAAAGCTGTTTTGCTTGGGTTGTATCAGATGTATCATGCAAGAGCATAGCCCATGTGCAGGCAAAAATAGAGAAAAGAAATTATGGGAGCCCTAACACAACAGTCCAGCATAGCAGAAGGCTTCATATAAGCAGATATATGGTTGATCAGCATAAAGGTTGTTCAGAGAAGAGCTAGACAAGAATGGGAGATGCAAGGAGGTTAAATGTGGGCTGAGGGAGGCCCTGTGGGTGTCAGGATGTTGGGAAGGTGTTTGTTCCTAAAACACTTCTGGGTGGAAGGACCACAAGCTGCACTTGAGCCATTTTCTGTTTCTTTCCTCTTAGGGAGCTGTTCACTACTTTCTCATGGGTCTCATGCAGAATCACAAAACCTTCTGAGCATTACGGCAAAACAATTAAATGAAGGGAGAAACAGTGTGTGTGTATGGAAACTTGCATCACTGCAGCTTGCTGAGCAAAGGCACTAAACCACAAATGAGGAACAGGAAAAGAAAAGCAACGTGACGTTGCACCTTTCCATGGCACACCACACGCAGATCACATGGCTACACCAGCTCGACAAGAGCAGAAATACTTCTCTTTCTTCTGCTCTTCCATATTGTTATTCTGAGGAGCTTATTAATGCTGAAATATTGGCTTCCCCATCTGACTTTGCATTCCTGTTGGGGTAGCCGTGTTGCTGTACCCTAGTTTAAGGCAATAATAAATAAAGCAAGACCAGCTTTGGGATGTAGAAGGTCTTCAGATGAATCTGCCCAGATTCCTTATTTCCTTGCACCATCACAGCTAGAAGGCCTAGAGAAGTTCCTCTCTGTTTTCCAGCCAAATCAGTTGGTTTGGTAAAAGATACTCTGCCTCCTGCACCACCAGGTCTGCCTTTCCTCTGCAGCTGGTGGGTTGCAGGTTTGAGTGCAGCTCTGGGACATCTAGTGGCTGGTAGCACTTGTAGTTCCAGGGCTCATGCAGTTTTGCAAAGCTTCCCACAAGAAATCTGGCAGAAAACAGGTTTAAAACAGAGAGACACACTCTGTCTCAGTTCCCGGGACCAGAACTGCTGATGACTTCATTCCTTGATACATTTATGTTTGCAAAATATTTAGGTATGCATTTATGAGGGGTTTGTTATCCCTTTGCATCTCAGAATCCCCCAGCTTGGGGAGCCATCTTCTGCTATTTTCGTTTCATCATTTCTTTACCACGCTTTTTGTGTTCCAAGGCAGCTGGCATTAACATAGATAATTAGATGATGTTTTGGCAATCTGAGGGTAAATGCATTAACACATTCCCATGTAATGTCCTGGCCTTTGGCTGAGCTGTAGGTATTTGATAAATGAATCAGGCATAAAATAAAGATGTTTTGCAGAACCAGACAGATCTTTAATATGAATAGGAAAGTATCAGTTGGGATTTTCAAGAAAGCCTCAGGCTGTTATGGACCCCAGTCCTTATTTCTGTAGGATTCACGTTAGGCAAGAACCTAAAGGAGTCAAAAAAGAAGCAACATTCCTAGTGTATTCTGAACGTGGGTAGTCTCAGATCACCTATAGCATCCTGGCTAGAGATCTGGTGGCAGTTGGTGACTTCCTGGGAATTTGAGCAAAAATCCAGCCATATCTTCTCTTCAGCCTTCAGTGCAGCCTGTTCCTTCTCATCCTGATGACACCTATTAACCCTGGGCAGAGGGAAGAATATATCTCAGCTGAGGGGAATGCCAGGCTACCAGGAGAAATGATAAAAGGTGAGTATCAAAGATGACTAACTGGAGTCAAAGGGCAGTTTAAATCGTTTCTTAAAAAGCACAAGTGAATCTGCAAAAAGCTGGCTTGCACAGAGGACAAACCTCAGGCCATCAAGAGGTCACCCCAAAGAAACTTCTTGGTCGCAGTGTTCTTCACTTGTGCCTGGAATAAAAATACGGTCTGTGCCTGGAAATCATACCCTGTTTTCCAAGTCCCAGCCACTCGATAAGCGTCAAAGCTAACGTGAATCTTGGTTTTGGATTCTCTTTTTGTTTTGCCAGATCAGACTGTCTTACAGTTCAGCAGGGAGATGATATTTTGTTTTGTAAATACCCACAGAAAGAAACTTGAGATTTTCCTGAAAGGCTTTACAGCTTTGTGGAAAAGTAGATCATATCTAGTAACATATTGAATTTGGTTACTGAAATTTCAGGAAGATCGCTGTGATGAAATGTCCTTAGTTTGCCCTTGGGAGAAATGGTACTTTCATTGTAACAAAACAGCTCTTTCATATGGAAATAGCAGGTGGCAGGAGTAAAAACAGACTTTCATTTTCAGAGAAACAGACGGAAGGATTCCAAGAAAAGTGGAATAGCAGGGCTAGGTTGGAATTGTTCACAGCTTTATTCTGCAAAAATATTCCACTTTTGCCATGACAGAAGTGAGAGGAGATGTCACCCCATACCCTCTGAGTTTATCAGTTCAATCGGGTAATCTGATTGACCCAATATACAAGAGCCTGCTGTAAAGATCAGCGTTTAAATATAAATCAAGAAGAAATCTAGTTCAGTTTGTTTGGGAGAGCTCTGAAAAGCCTATCCCAGAGCTGCACAAGGGGGAGAAAAAGCAATTAAGTGCACTGAATATACAAAATAATCCTTAGTGACAGTGTGAGGCAAAACCGAACTCCCAGCTCTCAGTGTGGTGATTTATTAATCCTTTTATCAAGCCCGTGCCACCCTCTGAATTATTTTCCAGCTCTGAATGCTGGTAAGCATTTCCTTGGAAGCTGTGGACTGTTAAACTATTAATAGTTCAGTGGTAGGTGCTTATTAAGAAAAAGACACCTTGAACCACGAACAAGAATAAAGAACAGATATCCAGTTGGAGATGTGCTGCTTCAGAGCTCTCACCCTGACTTCTCTGAGAAAAATAAGGGTTTTGAGAGTCATTTGCATGGGGAGGCAGAGGAATGATCATCTCTTCCACATTGATTCATCACACACTGGAACTGGAGATTTGGGGCAGAAATGGAAGGAGGGAAATTGTTGTCCTCTTTAGGAGCAGATAAAACTCCACCTTATGCTGTAAATTCTTTTTGAAAGTCAGGGTTTGCACAGGATGAAGGCTAAATATTTCATGCATTTACTCTAATTATAAAGAAACTCTTAAGAGCTCTAGGCAGCTTGTATAGTTCTTTACGCTTCAGATTTTTAGGCCTTCGGATAGTTCCTATTTAAAAGGAACAAAGCAAATACCAAAACCCCAGGCTGGACTTTGACGTATGGCCTGAAACAGATAGATATTGCTGTGAGAGAAGCTGCCTTTCCCCAGAGGCATTCAGAGAAAACATCATGCCAGGCTCCTCTATGCTTTATACCAAAGAAGGAGCTCCACCACTCTGTGTATTTAGGAGAGAGGTTTCCCCCATATTTGCCATAATGGGCCTAGACTTGTCTGAGTTGATGTCACCAAACCCCAAAGGGATTCATCCTCCTGCCTAGTGGAGGTTTCTCTTTTGGCTGCATCTCCCCATGAAGAAGCCCAACTGACCTGCCCCTGCTGAGGACTGAAACGTTATCAAAACATTAACAGACCTAACTCTGATCAGAATATGAAGGCGTATTTCTTCTGTAGCTAGTTTTTTAGCAGAAATCGTGCTTTAAAGGCACCTGGAAGATAGCTGGTGGTGAGAAAGCTGGAGCTCTGCAAGCCCCAGGCAGCCAAGCCTTGGAACTGACACTGGCTTGGAAGAGCTGTGCAGCAGGCCGGTATTAAATACCAAGAGAGAAAAAGAATGAGAAATCAGGAAATGGAATAGTATTGGTATTTCCTAAAGATCAGAGTTTCCTTAAAATGAACGCTTGCCATGCGATTTCAAAATATCAAGGCATTTGCCTTTCTTTAAGGCTTGTAAGAAACAGCTAATAAATGAAGATCAGAGTTTGGGAAGTCACCTTGTCAAACCTCTCTTAGCATGCTGTTTGAAACTGGATTTCCTTAAGGTCGTTGGGTTGGCAGCTTTGAAGGGCTTGCTATGTGTTCCTTGGCTTGAATTTGTTTTAGGCATTGCCCGGCATCAGATGCACACAGCAACTTGACAGGTCTCAATGGCTACAGAATTTACAGCAATATATTCCGTTCCATTTCTGCTTGGATTTTGTACTGCCACTATTTATGAGCCAAACATAAATTACCTGAGTTTAATTCATGACCCAGAGTTCAGAGCATTTCACCAGAAATAGCATTCTCTGGGACACAACTGCCAAAATTGCATTCCTAGAGCTGAATTCCTATCCCATCCAAGACATTTGTTCTACCCTTATTTCCCATCATACTATTTTATACTATTTAGGTCATTTCATGCTCCCACAGTTACTTCTTGTATGTTTCTTTGCAATTATGCTCTTTATTGTGTTGTCTAAAGTCACCTTCAGACCTTTAAATACCTTCAAATTAAAATAGCCATTTGACTTCAGGCCAAATTGCATTTAATAGGAAAGCTGTACTAAACCACTTGCATTCCTTGGACAGAAGGAAGAACTGAAAGATGCCCAAACAAAGTATTATTTAGTCTAGCATTTAACGAGCAGGGCCCATGAGGAAAGCTCTTTGCTTTAAATGTTGCTTTAATTAAAGTTAATAATAATGCTAATATTAATTCTATCCTATGCAAGATGTTTAGCCCTGATCCCAGTTTGGTTGTAAATTTAATTCTAACTAATGTAATTCTAGTTTTAATTTCATTACAGCTGTCTGTGTAGTCACAAGCACATTATGTACAGAGAAAATACAGACATGAAATGTAGAAATTCTTCCCTTGAGGATTTTTCTTATTTCCTATTGAAGAAACATTCATGAAGCCATGAGCTGTTGCAAACCACTATGCTAATTCCATTTGGGATCCATCACCTAATACATTATCATAGAATCACGGGCTGGTTTGGGTTGGAAGGGACCTTAAAGCTCCTCCAGTTCCAACCCCCTGCCAAAGGCATGGACACCTTCCACTAGAGCAGGTTGCTCCAAGCCCCTGTGTCCAACCTGGCCTTGAACACTGCCAGGGATGGGGCAGCCACAGCTTCTCTGGGCACCCTGTGCCAGCGCCTCAGCACCAATCTCCCCTCTGTCAGTTTAAAGCCATTCCCCCTTGTCCTGTCATTACAGGCCCTTGTCAAAAGCCCCTCTCTAGGTTTCTTGTCAGCCTCTTTAGCTGCTCTAAGGTCTCCCTGGAGCCTTCTCCAGGCTGAACAACCCCAACTCTCTGTTATATTGTTATTTAGTGACCTGTGAGATCCAGCTCTATAAGAACTGACTCATACATAGAGCAGAAGACAGAGAAAATGAGTAACAGAGGAATCAAGAAATGAAATGCACTTAATCGGTAATGATTGCAGTTTGTGAGTGCTTTTCCTGCAGCGTGAAAGTGTAACACCTTCCCTTTTCATTCAGAGAAAGTGCTGGGCAGCCAAGCAGACATCAGTTGCGGGGACAGCAATCATGCAGTGCCATCAACTGTTTGCTTCTGGTATCCACATCATCTGACACCTATTGATTTCAACAAAAATGACCGAAAAATATACCAACATTGAGCAACTCATCAGGTTTTTATTTCTGAAATAAATTTTATCAATTTAAATGCAGTATTTTGCTCCAAATGTCAGGTTCACTTTTCTTCCACAAGAAGGCGGACACCGGAGGCCTGTTGAAAGCATCAGTTGAAGCAGCTCAAGCACTTGTGCCATCTGCTGGAAACAACATATTTTAGCTGCTCGCACAGGGAACACAGACCCAGCAGTGCCCCTTGCTTGCCACAGGCCATGTTTGACAATGAGGTTGTTCCGCTTCCTTTAACTATTATCGATGCTGAGTAACCTTAATGTTAGAGAAGCATTCTGAAGACTGAAATCCTCTCTCTGGAGCGAAAGCAGTTGCAAAAGGCGGGAACAAACTGTCCCTGTACGCCTCAGCTGCAGGCTAAGAGCTGCGGGCTAAGGTGAAGAGCATGGGTCTCACAATTCTGGTAATGAACTGCTCCTCTATCAAGGGGTCTCCATCTCAGCCACAGGCCACCTCCTTTTTTGGAGCAGAATCCTTCCATTTCCTTCCTTGTGGTTTTACTCCTCAGGTGCCTGCAGCTCACCATGAGCACACCAGCAATCGTGCTGGCAGTGCAGCCGTTCTGCACTCCACAGAGCAGCGACAGGGTTAATACTGACCAGTACAAACACCATTTGTACTTCTTCACCCTTCTTCACCTGAAATGTGCCTCTGGGAATATGCAGAGCATGATTTCTACTGGAGAAGCTGTGTTGAACTTGTTTACTCCTGGATCAAGCCTGTCTCTGAGATAAAGGTTGTGCTTTCACAAGGTCGGATCTCCTCTCTCTGATCCTTTAAGCTGCGTCAAGCTGACGGGCACTTCCTCCTCTGGAAGGTGACGCTGCTGTTGCAACATGTTTCAGAGCTGAGGGTTGGTGTCAGTTCCAGCCTTCACCCTCTGTGCCTGCAGAAACTGCAGGTCCATTGCTTATCTCTTACCTCAGATCAGGCACAAGGACTACAAAGACCCCAGGGTAAGAAGAAGGAATGAACTGCTGAACACAGAGGAATGAACTGCTGAGCGGCAGCATGCTCTGTGAAAGCAGAGGGTGGTATTTTCACCTCTGTCACTACACGGTGCTGAATTGCTCTACCTGATTATCACGATGGAGGATGCACAGTCCAAAACTACCAGCTGAAAAGGATTGCAAGCACTTCAGAGGTGATGATTAGAATTCAATCTGGACGAAGTGGAGGAGCAGTATGAAGGGAGCTGGATGCACCTCACTGGAAGCAGGAGGAGTGAGCTGTGACAGCACGGGCAGGGCAGGCACGAGCTGCAAGGTGAGAAGGTTGAGGGAGGTACAGCGGGTGACTGACCAAACGGGTGTTGACAGCACGCTTCTACAAACCAAGTGTTGTATGCAGATATACATGAAAGGGGTGTTGAATGCAAGTAATTCTGTCACGAACCAGCACTTCCAATGCCTCAGCAAGAACACTGGGAACGGCCCAGACAGAAACCGGGAAAATGAGGGCTATGGAGAAGATAAGGGGAAAAAGCGAATTTCACCTAGAAAAGAAAAAACAGCAATAACTGATCTCGCTGAATCGGTGTTTGCAGCTTAAGATAACTCACGAGTGCCAAGTCATTATCTTCCTGACTTTCCAAAGTAATTAACCTTCGAACCGAGACAAAGCAGGAAACTAATGAAGTCCTTCCATCACCGAAAAGGAATCTGACAGCGACTTTGACGGGACCACGATTGTATCTGAAAGTATACGAGAAAATTGGACTCCAGGATACTGTAATTGAACAGAGTGCCTCTCAGCACCAATAATAACACTTGGACAAGCGGTGCTGCTATCAACTTGAGACTTAGGAGAGGGGGAAGTTGCGTGTTCAGTCACTTCTTATCCAAAAGGATTATATGCATTATAAAATTGAACTCTTTTCCTTGGATTCCTTCTTAGAGACCAAAAGCTAGACTTTTCCTCATCCCCAAAAAATGCTCTCTGTCGCCATTTCTCTGGTAAATTCTCTCTCATTTTATTACAGTTATCAGCTTATCTAGCTGATAAGGATCTTGGTTTTTTACAGTGAAAACATGCAATATGAATTGTAGAGGGGATACACCACTAGAAGTGCTTAAAGGTGACCTTGCAATTCAAAGCATTCACGAACTTCTCTGACCACATGGCACCCACTGCCTGTGCTCTGTGCTGTCCCTTATTGCAAGGTTCAGCCGGAGAACAGTGCTGAGAAACGGCAATAAACCCAAACCCTCTTCTTGTGGCTCGGGAAGGCGCTGCGCTTCCCACCCGGCTCAGCTCTCCTCTGCCCTGGACCCAGGGCTTGCCCCATGCGTACGAAACGAGCTGGAGCAAGACACAGCCTGCAGGGTGTGACCACACGAGCAGGCCGGGTTCCGGCGGGTCCCCGCGCCGGGGAGAGGCGCCCTCGGCCCGGCCTGCCCGGGGCCGCTCCCCCGGTGCGCTCGGTGGGGCCGGGCCGGCGGCGGCGGAGGGGCCGCAGGGGGCTGAGCCCCTCCCGTCGCTATGGCAACCGAGCACCGACTGGCGCCCGCCGCCCGCCGGCCCAATGGGGAAGCGGGAGGGGCGGTGGCGCCCCCTGGCGCCGGAAGGGGCGTGTCGGCGGCGCCGGAAGCGGGCCCGCTCGCCGCAGGGTGTGTGTGCGTGCGCCGAGCGGCCGCCGCGCTCCAGTCGCCTCGCCCGCCGGGATCCAGGCCGCGGTGCCGCCGCTCCCCCCCCCGCCAGGTGAGGGTCCCGGGCCCGCCGCCGCCGCCGCCGCCGCCGCCCGGGCTCCATCCCCTTCGCCTTCCCCCGCCGCTGGGCTTGGGCCGCACCGCGCCGCTGCGGCTCCGCGGGAGCGTGCGGGGGAGGCCTCCGCGGCCTGCCCCCACCTCCGCCTCCCTGCAGGCCGGACCCGTTCCTCCCCGCCGGCCGGCCCGCCGAGGGGCGCCCGAGGCCGCAGCGGGCCGCGGGGGCTGCCTCCGGCGCGCTGCGGGAGGGTCCCCGCGCGGGGGCAGTGGGGGGGCGGTGGCGGTGGGTCCTGTCTCCCCCTCCGAGTAACGGAGTGACCCTCCCTCGGTTGCCGCTGCGGGGCCCGGGCGGGCGGCGCCGCCTCCCCCCCACCCCCCCAGCTCCGGGCCGTGCCCCGCCCTGGGTGAGTCACTCGCTCCCCGAGGGCGAGGCCGGCCGCGCACACCTGTACCGAGCGGCCGGGGCAGCGCCGATCACAGCCCTGCCCTTCCCGAAGGCTCCCGCCTTCACCGCCCCGAACCCAGGAGAAGGGGTTGGGGCGTTCTCGCAGGTTCCCCAGACCAGGAGCTCTGGCCCTGCCGGAATGCTGGGCCCGGGGAGGTGCCATTTCTGTGCCGGTTGGTGTGAGCCTGCTCACGTAGGACCCAAGGCGATCACGGCAATATCGTGAAGGCTTTAGAAGGAAACAAAATGATTTTATTATTGTTTTTGAATTTGGGTCGTTTGTGTCTATTTGGGAATAGAGATGTGCTTAGGGAGGGTGGCAGAGGGAAAGAGGGTTGCTTCACGCCAGTCCAAGCCTACAGAAGGGCTGGGCAGTAACCCAGAACTAACAACTGTAGGTTTTACTTGAGGTGTGTACAACCAGGTATTAATCGGGATGGTCAGATATCAGCGGTGTGCACTCGCTATGTTAGCTTACGGGAGCGAAAATGCATCTGATGCAGAGATCACAATATTGATTTGTTGCTTTCAGCCAAATTCCTTATTAATAGTTAAAATACCTTTTCTAGTGGTAGGAAAGCAAAAAGCACCTCATGCAGCACCAGCAAAGGTAATTTCCTAGGTAAAAATAGCAGAGATTTTGAGAATGTTTGTCAGGTTTTGTAACTTCAGCTGCTGTGGAAGCAGTTGTCTTCACACATTAGTGCTGCAGGACACCTCAGTCAGAGATTTTAATGTTTTGTGAAAAGATAAGTCTTTATTTTATAACAATAATGAGATATCAACTGGTTTAGAAAAGAAAATAAGAATGCCAGTGCCTTTTTCACTCTTCATATGAAGGGACTGCAAAAATATACCGCGTATAATATTTTGTTTATTAAATTGGTGCCGATAAAGTGATAGACTCGTTGCACAGATGGGCCTGGTGCAGTTTTCTCCACCTCATTATGTCAGTACCGCATGTTCTGATCTCTGCTATTTTGATGTTGTCTCTTTTTTTTCCCTCTAAGCAAGGCCTTTGCCAGTCTGCAGCTTTTTGCACTGCATGTGAATAAACTCTGATGAGGAGGAGTTGAGTAAATAATGATTTGAATAATGAGGTAAAAAGCTAGTACTCTAATCTGTCTGGTATTCTGATACCTCTAAGATCAGATATAAGACCAGGCGTTATCGTAGCATGTGTCTTCTATGGCCGCACTTCTTGCCTCACCCTGTAATAGAAATGTTCTCAGTTTATTATTAACAAATGGGATTTACCTGTGATGCGAATACATTAGTTTGGCGTGAGCTTTATGCTTGGGGGAAGATTTTTGGGGGTAACTCACTATTTCCGCCTGGGCTCTAGCCAAAACCAATTCTGCTGGTTGGAACAAAAAGGTGTTACCATGTAAGTATATTGTACTTTGGAACCACATGCTTTTCTCCACCTGCAGCTATCCAGTGCGAGGTGCCATGGGTATGAGCAGCATGGTCCCTCATTTAAATGACATGAAGAAGACCAAGGCTTGTCACTACATTTGTCTGTACAATATCCTACATGTTATTGGTACTTGTCATCGAAATTTCTTAATTGTCTGTGGAGCTTGAAAATGGTTGAATGTCACTATATTGGCTTTTAGGAAGCAACAAGTAGCAATGGCAAGAGATGGCCAGAGCAGGTTTAGGCACGGCTTTAGAGAGTGTTCATTTTATCTGAACGTGTGCAGAAAGGTTTGAGCCGAAGGCCAGGGGAGACGGTTAATCAGGAGATGCAGAGGAGGCTGAAGTTACGTGCTGCACAAGGTCAACAAGAATATCACAACTGTGAACTCATTCTCCTTTTTCCCTCATTATGTTTGCAGTATATTTTACTGAACTTGTTGTTCAAGCTCTTGACAGGAAGATTTCACTGTTCAGCTCTTACCAGGCACATTCATTTTCTAACCAGTTATTTAGCAATAGATGGTAGGCTTTGAGGGAACCAAAACAGAAAAACACAACTGATAAAATCAAATGCCTGATAGTGCAGTGAAGGAAGGGAGGTTTCTTGCACTCCATTTAGAAGAGTTGATTCCTTTCCTATAAAGAATATCTATTGGGAGTGATGTCTACCTGACAGTGAACGCCATCTACACTGTGCAGATCCTTGGGTGGTCAGCATGTGTGTGCCTGAATGATGGAGAAGGATTTTCCATTTGGTTTAGAAATAGTAGCTCCAAAGCTCTTACTCTCTGTAGTTACAGAACTGTAATTCAAAATACCACTTACCTCATGTGAACGTTTAATTTCGGAATGAATTGCTCATCCAGGAATCAAACAAGGTATGTTCACATACTGTTGGAAGATTGAAGGACAAATTCCAGACCAGTCTGCTGCTTTTCCTGTTACAATTTGAATGGACTTGCAGAGTTGATGACTGAGAAGTATGGTCACATTCCATCTCAGCAAATCTGGTTTTACATTCCTTTTGCACAGTGCAACGTGCAGGTCTGTTAACCCGCATCTCTACTTGACTTGTTAGGGAGCAGCGTGTCAAACCAGTAACCACACTGCTTTCTCACCAGTGTTTTTTTACAAAGTGAAAGTGTTTGATAGATTCTCATGCTTGCTATAAAGAGAAAACCAGTACACAAAAATCAATGACTTAATTATCAGAAGAACAGGTCATCAGGCACAGCAGACTTCAGGCCAACGTAGGCTTATTGGTGTTGTCTTGTCAGTTCAATATGTTACGTAAGGCAGGTTTTTTTTCAGTGTCAGTTTTCATTTGATTTCTGCAGACTTTAAACACAGTTACTTCTGATCTGTTCTGGCTTTGTCCTAAACAGCTCATAGAGATTGGAAACAATATGAAGCAGATGGAGTAACTGCTGAGTAGTAAGATGTAGTTCTCGAGCTCCTGCAGTCTTCTGAAGAGCAGTGTCTGTATGTCTTACTACTCAGCTGTTACTGATATGTAAACCTCCAGTTCTGTCTGTCCACCCACTCCTGAAAGATCAGTGTTCTGAACCCAGGTGCTGTTCCCAGGATGGTCACACCATCCCCTTCATGCTGTGTCTTCCACTGAAAGTAACAAGGCAGGAACAAACTAATGTGTTTTACAGGTTCCTAATACATTTCAGCCTTTTGTCTACACAGGCATAAAGCTTTCCAGGGGGTGGAAAGTAAGCACTTGTAACGTTTAGAATCTGCATACATGCTATTCAGCATTTGTAAGAGAGATTGAAAGAACTCTTAGGTTGCATGGGAGGTAGAGAAAAAAAGTAATTAAAAAAAATCACTTTTTGAGTGTGGGATTTAGGGTGATTCAAATTTCTGGCAGCTGCTGCTATCGGCTGTGACTGCTAGTGGTTGGTGTTCCTTATTGTGACTAGGGTCCAGCCACTTCCTTTTGAAGGGCTACTCAGTTGTGGTTTGACAGATTCTTAAGAAGACAGTGTCTTAAGAATTTGAAATGTATTAATGCATCTACTATGAGAATCTTCTGCTTAGAATGGGCAACCGCCAGGACTCCTCCATGGCTGTGATCTGCACGTGTCTGCTCCTTTTTCCATCTTCCCTCTTTTCCCCTTGCCAACATGGCATGGCTTCGTTAGTGCTAGAATAGCTCATTCCTGTTGGCCTTCTGTTCATCACCTCTGTGTGTTTTGCTCCTAGCTGCAGGTAACCTTTGTTAGATGGCTTCTATTTGTGGCCTAGGAGTATTTTTAGCTCTAGGCTTTGCTTGTTTCAGACTGTGGCACACTGATCCATTGTTAGAGTATGGCTTTCATCTCCTCTATGGGAGGGACCAGTTATAACTGATAGTTGCTTCTTTGCCTTTTCAAACATCACTCCTCTCCTTGTATCTTTTTTCCTTCTGGCAAACACTTCCCTCTTTTGGAGCTCAAGCCAGCATAGCTCTGCAAAGCTCTCTCCAAGCTTCTAACAAGGTAAGCAATGGAGAATCAAATCAGGATTTTAAGTGTTCCTTTATGCAGCACCCTGTGGACAAAATCATGGCAGGCTTACTGTCAATTGCAGATATTTTGGTGTGGACAGTTATTTTCTTACTGCATTTAACTTCTGTTAAATCCATTGTTGAATAATGCTTCATGTTTCATAGCAAACCTCCGAACAGTGCAGGTATTAAGATTAACTAAACAGCTCAAGCCCCTGCATACTGAATTTTTATGTCAAAACGAAGCCAGTGAAGTTCTGAGGAACTCCATCTTCAGTAATTGGCTTGAGTTACATCTAAGATGTGCATAAATTAGATTACTGAAGAAAGTTGTTTGATGAGAAACAACATTCTAATGCTTTGTGCTGGTATTTTGCCTGTATAATTGATATGTTGGACTGGTTTCTGGATCTCTTTTATCCACTATGTCTTTATGCCCTTGCAGTTCCCTCTGCGATTTCTTTCATGTGTCCTTATATGAACCCATTGACTGTCCTGAATTGACTTGCATCTAAAGATAAATATGTCAATGAGCTTGATAAAACAAACTGCACCATTTCTAAACTAAACTATAATGTTTGTAAACGGAATTCTGCACGGATGACTTGTCTAGGAATCAGACCGCTATTGACAAAGTGTAGATCAAAGATAAAACTGACCTTTCATAGGCAAAATGTAAACTTTGTTGGAGTTACTTGCCTCTGGACTTCCACAAGCAGGCTTTTCCTACATAGTAATCACATTCCGTAAGAAGAGGAAAAGATAAGACGGCTGCAATAGGAATGCTTCTAGAAGCTCTGCAGACTGTGAGGAAACTGGAACTGCTCTGAAACTGTTTTGTTTAAATGTCCTGTTGCTTAAAGTTGACTCTTGTAATCTAAAAAGCATTCTTCAGGTGTACTTTGCTCATGTTCAGATTTTAGTGAGAGGGTAAAGAAATGCCACTCACAAATCACTGCCTGCATTAAGCACATAGTCTGGGTTTAGTGCTGAGATAAGGGACTGTTTATGAGGTTCAATAGACTCCACAGTGAAAAGTGGGATGGTTCTCTCAATGGTAAATGGTCTGATGATTTCCTGAGGCTTGTTATGTGTTGGTACTATGGTAGCCTTCAGAGCAGAGGAAAAGATGCATATCACAAATTCCACTTACCCGTTCCTGTCCTCAGGATCTATTCTTTTGATAATTCTGCAGAAGCTAATGATAATGCAACACATCCCCATGGTAAAAGCCTCTTGGGGAAGAAAGAGCCAAATGAATCACGCCTTACATGACTGCTACCTATAGTCAGTCTGTCTTGTCAGGGGCTTTGATCTGGAGTCTGTGTGTCACCTTTAAGTAGGTGCCAGAATCCACTAGTTTAAATGTAGTATTTGAAATGGAACTAAACTACAGCCCAATTTTGCTTAGAAGTCTGCAAGAGGTCTCTTTCTAGGAGGCTGGTTTTAGTATTGCATATCCTTACTTGAGTGCCTTACGTGGATGGATGCATTAGGCTGGATCTACAGAGGATCAAATGCAAGCAGGAGTGAGTGTGACTTGCACACATACAGCAGGTAGGACATTTGGTTGCTGGGTTTACTTCAAGAGCTTTCATGTAAATAACAATGGCTTTATGTCTTGGGTGATTTTTTTTCTTTTTCTTTTTGCTAAAGTGGAGTATCTCCATCTGGAGAGATTGAATATGCTCATCTCAAAATAATTGTGTAGTTAGGACTCCGTCCTTGGCAGTAGGGAACTCTGAAACTGCTTATGCACACGATGGGAATTCGGGGCTGCAGCTCATTGTCCTGGTTCAGGATTTAGGATAGGGAACTGGTTTCCCTTGTGTAATAGCATGGTAGGTGATACTTGGATTAAAATACAAGCAGAGCAGCGTGTGCGAGACATTCTCCATCAGGAACTTATCAGATTGGCGTCTGCAAAGGAGAGAGCCAGGGAAAAGGCTGCAGCAATCGCTTTCAGACTGTTGGTTCTTTCTAAAAGGGCTGTAAATGTTTGTCTAATGAACAGAAGTCTATGAAAAGCAATTGTAAACGTACTGTTCTTGTTTCCTTTTTATTGTTCTTTCAGAAGTTGTTTTTAGGCTGTTAGGTCTCAGCCTGAAAACTTCTTACCTGGACACTGAGTGTCCTGCTTGGGATTTAGGGAGTAGGAGAGGAACATTATTGCTCAGTACTGACAAGGATAACAGTTCTGGATCTGTCCAAAAATGAACCTACACACCTGAAGAAACTCTACAGATGAATTTGGGGCATCTGGGAGTTCGTGAGGTGTTGAGGTCCACTTACTTTGAGAAAGGCAAAGAAACTTGTTTAAGTTCTCCTGTGAACGTGGCCCTAGGTGATTGAGTATAAGGTTGGAAGCTCGATGGCTGAGTTAACTACATGTTAGCATCGTCTTGTAGAAGTAAGCAACACTGAGGCTGCCTCACTGACACATTCCTTACTAACTTCATTTTTCCTTGCTTGAGCTCTCCAGGGGCCTTGTAGTCATGTGATGTGTTTTTCTTGGCTTCAGTTGCTAAACTGCCTTATCAGAAATTATAAACAACTTGTTTCCATGTAAGCAATTAGTTTTGCAGTAGTGACCGTCATGTGGGCCATGTCCCGTTTGCTTTTTGGGAATGTTATTTAGAAGGTTTTGAAAACCTGAGAGTGCAGCCACCCTTGTTGTGTAGAATAATCCATTGTGTGTACGTTGATGCATGTATTAAAAACCAGTTTTTTGGCAGAACAGTATAAATGTACTTTCCATAGTTGCCAACAACTACAGCTTTACTGGGCATGGTTTATTTAAAACTCACAGAAACATCTCTTGTAGTGTGCAGGAATCTTCAGTGTGAGGAGGAGCTGTCCAGGGCTTCAATGCTCCTGAGGAGTTGCTGTTGTGTAATAGTGGAGGGAAAACCAAACAAACAGAAAATCAAAACACAACCATACCTGGTGGTTTCTGGGTTAGAACATGCAGTGTCTGCCAAGATGAGTGTGGCCAGTATAGGAAAGGGGAGACATTTACATAGGGAACATATTGATGTGCTGTGCTTAATGCCAATATGAGTTTTGCTGCGTTTTGAAGAAGAATGCTCACATGTTTTCAGGATTGTGATTAGTCATTTCCACACATAGAAATTATACATATTTGGCAAAAGGTCAGGTAAATTCTTAAAAAGAAACCCTTTACTACTTTTTTAGAGTTGATAGTTTCCCACTATTTGGTGACTGTGAGTTCTGCTTCACCCATCAGCATGAACTTCCACAGTGCAGACAATCAGAGAGACTTTTTTCTCTTATTTGTATTCCCCACTGATTACAGGAGAGCCATGGATAAAAGTGAGTTGGTACAGAAAGCCAAACTGGCTGAACAGGCTGAGCGTTACGATGACATGGCTGCTGCTATGAAGGCTGTCACTGAGCAAGGACATGAACTGTCCAATGAAGAAAGGAATCTACTCTCAGTTGCCTACAAGAACGTGGTTGGTGCCCGTCGCTCGTCCTGGCGTGTCATTTCCAGCATTGAACAGAAAACAGAGAGGAACGAGAAGAAACAGCAGATGGGAAGAGAATATCGTGAGAAAATTGAGGCTGAATTGCAGGATATCTGCAATGATGTTCTGGTAATAATCCAACAGCAAAAATAACAGTAGTTGGTACTGCAGCATTCTTCAGAGAGGCTTAAGGAATCTTACTAGTGCGGGAGATACTGCAGCACCTTAGCAAGGGAATAATTTTGCATAGCCTCAAGCTTGGGTACAGTTCTAGCTCCTAAGTCATGTAGTTTGTTTCTTGAGGAATTTGTTGTAACAGAGCATTTGTATTCGTTTAATAGAAAAAAGCAAACTAGGCAGTGTTCAAGGCCTCTGGATGCTGGCTAGGGATCACCATGAAAAGAAATTTGAGATCTGGGGCACTGGGATGAGTCCTGCCTGCCATTTAAATTCTTAAATGCTGACATCCTGAGGCTTGTTTAGTACTTTTTGGGGTGGAGAAGGTGTGTACTTCTTCCCCAAACTGGTTTTGCTATTTCTTTCACTTAGACAAGAGGGATTCTTTTCACTGCTGTTCAGTTTGCTAAAGGTCAGTCAGGAGCAGTTGCTGTCAGTACTGTCGGTCTTCACATCTCTGGATGCACATGTGCTGACCATGCCACTGTTCAGCTTTTCAGCTGGAGTTGCAAGTAAATCAGTTTTTTGTGGATAATTTCACTGCTCTGTATAGAATTCACATTTGTGGCAGCAAAAGTGGCCTGACCTGTGGTAATGTCAAGCCGCTGCCTTTCATTAGCTTGGTTGTAGACATAGGTTTGCATCAGTATGCTTCAAGGAAGATCTTTGCAGTCTTAAGCCATCAGATTCTGCAGGAGCAAATTGTGGATAGCCTCAACATAGCAAGTTTTCTGCTTTCCAGTGATTAGGTTGCCAGTAATTCTTCTTTTGTTCTGAGTTTAGACAACAGTAGGCAAAGTGATTAGCACGTGAGTATGTATCAGTCATTGTTAAAACATAACAGTTTGTGCTTACCATTGTAACAAAGGCCGTTTCAGACATTGTTTTTATGACTTGGGAAAGAAAAAAAAAAAGTGATATTTCCTTTCTCAGGAACTCCTGGATAAGTACCTTATTGTCAATGCCACGCAGCCAGAAAGCAAGGTCTTCTATTTGAAAATGAAAGGCGATTACTACAGATACCTCTCAGAGGTGGCATCTGGGGACAATAAGCAAAGTAAGTAGAGCTGAAATCTCTCATTCTGCTGGGGGCCAAGCAGAATAAAGTATAAAAAATACTTGTATACTTTTCCCCATAACATGAAGTATTTATTTCTTTTTGCTGCTGCTCTGTAGTGTTGAAGATGTGCAATGCAAGTTGTTTTTAGAGAAAGACTTCATTGCAATTAGTAGACATTCATCAAACCTATCAAGTTCTGTTTGCAGCCCCTAACCTCAGTGACTGATTTTCAAGCATATTTGTCAGTGTAAAATCCTATTCCTGGAGAATGGGGGGGGGGTGAGGGGGGTTTCTCATGGAAAATGCTTTCCTATCATCTCTTATTTAAACTATGAATTTAGCTGTCAACTTTTCACAGTTTGCAAGCTTTATGCATGCAAATATAGGATACTGGGTTACTGGGTCCAAAGCCAATTAATCCTGAAGTGGTAAAGCAGTGCTGAACTGTGCCTGAATTCCTGGTGTCTCATGTAGTCTGTCTTGCAAACTCAGTTTGAATGCCCTTCTACAGCCTGTTGTTACCCATTGGCCAAGAAGGGACTGTTGTCTTTCCTCTGAAACGCCAAACTGAAATATAAAGTTCATAACCCAGGTGTTAAATGTTTCCTCCAGTTTAAATAGGTAGTTTAGATGCCTCTTCCCTGTATGATTTTGTCTGGATTTATTATTCAGAAATAATACTTCCTCAGCTAGGCTGAAAGCAAGTGTTTAATCGCAGTATACTTTGGCTTGGGTAGAACTTCTGTGCATTCAGGTTGGTTGGAATTTATTTTGAATAAATTTCATTTTAAGTATCTATTCAAAGATTGAACTATTTCTGCCTTAATAGTTCAGCCAGTGGTAGGCTTTTACATCTAAAAGCACTGAAAGATGCTTTTTATATATATCTCTGTGCATATGAAATTGTATGAATTTTCGGTGGCACAATAGTCTAGACCAAGACACTAATAGCTTCCATCATGAAGTCCATGATGTATTGTTCATTCATATGGTTGTAATTACTTCTTGCAGCAACAGTAGCAAACTCTCAGCAAGCTTACCAGGAGGCATTTGAAATTAGCAAGAAAGAGATGCAGCCAACACACCCCATTCGACTTGGTTTGGCTCTAAATTTCTCTGTCTTCTACTATGAGATCCTAAATTCTCCTGAAAAGGCCTGTAATCTGGCAAAGACGGTAAGCAGACTCTTCATATTACCTATATTTTTGGAGGCTAAGGAGATAATTACATGGTTACAGTAGCCCTTTTATAGGTTATTATGCTTTTTCATACCAAATTCCTTAAAGATGCTGGCATTTTTATTATCATCATAGTACGTTTTCAGGTAAGTTAGTTATACAAGCTTAGCTTCAAGTAAAGCTGATTAGCTAGCGCAATCGATCCAGTGGAAGGGAAGACAAAGTGCCTCTTCTTAAGTCTGTAATTGTCTTAGAATGTGCTTGTGTCACATTTCAACACACTTGGGTTCATTTAGCACTTCTAAAGTGAAATATTTAAATTCGAACACTTAGCAAATACATGAAGAGTCATCTTTGTGACTACAGTTGTAGCCCTAAATGTCCTTGTGTATCTGTGTGCATGTGTGCCTCTCTCTCTCCAGAGACCAAAAAGACTGTGTGATGGGTTGTGCCAAACAAATAACTAGTCATTCTTTTTCTTGGCCTTCTCCCTAAAATAGGATTAGAGCCTTCTAAATGGAGCTTTTTGCATCTGTGAAAATTGTCTGGTAGTAACTTGAATAATACAGCATTAGGTGAATCTTTATGTTCTTAATATGCGCTTGGATAATACCTTGTAACAAGGAGTGATGTTTTGCTGTGTAAAATGCTGCTGCTGTTCCTGCTTTTTTAGTTAATGTGCTTACGTTGGTTTGAAACCTGATTGAAGAAATAGCACTTACTCATGGCTCTCGGCTCTCAGGCTTGCAGCGTGGGCTTTCATGCATAGCAGATCAATGGGAGGAATGGCTTTATTAATCTCTAGTGGAACATACCTGATTTCCTATGCTGTTTTGAAAAGAAATCCAAAACCTTCCACCCCACCATCAAAAACCCCTTGTCTTCCCTTTTCTTGCCTACTTACTCATGTACAGTATATATCAACCTAATGGTACTTTTGTCTTTTACTGCCAATTTAGACCAACGAGACCTTCTTCTTTTTTAATGAAAGTATTGCTTTGAAGCGTTGTTCTTAAAGCTGACTTCAAGCTGCATGAATCATTCTTCAGTGTGGCAGAGAGTGCACTTACCTCTTCAGTACTTCGTGTTGGCGTGGTAGTAAAGTTGTTCTGGGCTTTAGCCTGGACCTTGGAGACTTCTGTTTTCCCACTGGTTGTCTAGTGATCTGGTGCTCACTTTGGTTTACGTTTTTTTCTGTTGGTGGAAAAGAAATATACTGGGAGTTTTTGTCACAGAATTTGAGTAATGATGTGGCAAATGTGTAAGCTGTGTATAAGAAGAAGTGAATCCCAGAGCAGAGTGTGAAAGAGCTGTCTTGCGTCCTTGTAGGCGTTTGATGAAGCGATAGCAGAGCTGGACACGCTGAATGAAGAGTCTTACAAAGACAGCACGCTGATCATGCAGCTGCTTAGGGACAACCTCACTGTAAGTATCTTGGGGCAAACCACTCTGTTGTGCACTGTTATTTCCTTAGGCTATTGGACTCTAAGTATGACTCAACATCAAACAACTTATGTAGTTCTGTGCTATTAAAAACCTTTTCTGAGGCATTAACTGCATGTGTTAACTGCACTGCTTTTTGTAACCAGATCCGTTAACTTGCTTGTCTAAACCAGAAATCACCTGTTAACCACTGTAACAAACTGAGGTTTTTGGGGTTTTTTTGTAGCACAAAGTGGAGTTTGTCTGTTCTCAACAGCCAGCTTTATGTCGAGCTTGCAAACTTCTGCTGCCTTTTTGTTTGTTATTCTCTATTAATTTCTAGTTCATTATTCTTTAGCTTTAACTGTCGAGTTCTGTATTGCTCTTAGCTGAGAAAATTGCAGAGTTACTACTAATCGTGCTCTCTTCCCTTTCCTGACAGTTGTAATTAACTGTATGCTTTGAGTATGAACATGTGTTTGTATTTTCTTACAGCTATGGACATCGGAAAACCAGGGAGATGAAGGGGATGCTGGGGAGGGAGAGAACTAATGGCTGTCACGCTTCACTATATGTTCAATGTCACCCTGTATCCTACACATATATCCCTTTGTGCGACAAGCAAAAAGAATAGTACATCGACTTTCACAACCTCAACGTAGCAAAAACTGTCTGTGGGGTAAAACCAGTTGGTTGGTGTTTTGTGTACTTCAAGCAGAGGTCGGTTATTACAATGGCATTCCGAACTTTCCTATTAGGAACATTTCCAGTTATGATTACCGTGTTTATATTTTTAACTGAACACTGTGATTATGGGTTTTGTGATTGCAATTGACTTTACAAAACTCCTATTGGTAGAAAAGTAGATATCAATTATGGAAACTCCGGCGAGCTTAAATTTGGCACCAAAATAGTCGAAGTACAATTCTGTTGTAAAGTTGTACAGAAAGTTATAGAGATTCTATTGTGACACTGGGGCATGGAAGGAAAACAATCCAGTATATGGCATTCCAGTTAGTAACACTGCTATGGGTTAGTTTAACAGGCACACTCTGTAGACATTTGTAACCAAGTCTGAGGCACCGCTTCCAGTCAAAAGCTCACTTTGTCCATCCTGTCTTTCTGGGGATGGGGTTTGTTTTGGGGAGGAGGGTAACGGGGGAGTTAGCAGCTTGATTTCCAAACTCTTTACACTGGCAGATAACTGGGATTTGACTTCTAAAAGTGCTTTCATGCTCATACAACATGCATGACTCGGCCCCTTCCCACAGCAATAACGTACCTAATTACACCTTAGATAGTCTTCAGTAGTGAGAATTCTTGGTTCACTACCATGGACTTGCAATAGGAGAAGATTCAATTTTTTGAATGGCCTTATTAGTTTGGATGATACCATGAAGTGATCTGCCACTTTTGCATTACTTTACTCTTAGGTGAATCAAAATCTCCATGGTATTCCCATTTTGAATTTATCCTGAGAACTTCTGAAGTAATCCACTGAGCCACCTTTCAGTTCCCTTTATAGCAATTTTTCTCCCACTGGACTGTTCATCCTCAACCCTCTCACGTGTTAAAACTCCATTAAAGCAATTTTGGACTCCCACATACACGTCATCCTTTCTTTGATTATGGGTGATGCCAGGATGGTGGGTGAGACCTGCTCAAGGACAGGTTTCTTTCTTGGATGTTTGAGAGCTGCCGGGACTGTTGCAGTCTTCAGCTCTTGTCTGCTATTTTTTTGGTAGTACCAGGATCTGGCTCAAATATTCAGGATCTCCCATTTATCATACTGGAATGCAGACCTACACATTTGTGACGCTTGTAACTTGTAATTGAGCTCCAAACCTCACCTAGTTATGTTTCAAACATGTCCCATTACAGAAAACTTAATAAGAGTTGCGTGAATAATGCAGTGGAAAAGATTAGGGATAGTCACCCATCAATCTCTGCGGTATCATCCCCCTCCCTTCACATTCCACTTAGGTATAGGCTCCATCTGTTTGTCTATCCATCCGTCTGCTGAAGAGAATTTCATGCACTGATTTTAAAACTCCCCTCTACTAGCTGAACAAATTGTGCAGTTAATACTTGGCGCTTGATAAATGCAGTAGTGAATGTGGAACCGAGCCTGTCTGTATATCTGGTAGCTCTTTTCGCTTTGTTTTTACTGACCAGTATTCTGCCTAAAGTTTGCTTCTGTGACGGTTATATTGCCTAGCACACACGTGGTTGTGAGAATAGTATAGCAAAAAGAAATACCTGGTTATTGATGTACTAGATTTGTGTATGTCTTTTAAACAGTTCTAGTTTCACCTTACACGAAATAATCAGGAAAAGTGTAAAAGAATTCAAAAGTGAATAATAAAAAAAAATTTTATCAGTTGTTTGTGTCTGTTTTCTTTGCTGAACTGGTGGCAAAAAACCCATGGTAGGAAAATCACCACTTAAATGCTCAGTTCTTGGATTGTGTGAGCTGATTTGTGGTTTCCAAATGCTTAATTACTCAGTCCTTTGCAGAGAAACTTCCCCACACACAGTGTTAGGCCAGAATCTAACTGGCTGCTGACTGCACACTGATCTGTCCTGTGCCATGGCTTGACATGGTCATCCCTCTCATTATATCTCATTACTCCTACTTTGTCATTTTCTTCATCCTCTATGGACATACCTGCTCTTAAATGATTTTATAGTGTTCAATAATTCCCAGTCTGACTTGTGCTGATGACATTGTCAGCTCTGAGAAGAAAAATCCCAGGTCCTGCTAAGCTGCTCCTGTTCATGGGGCCCCCAGTTAACATCTCCCATCTTTATGTCTCTTTTGAGGGAAAGTACCAGTCTAGGAGACTGATCAGCAGTTGGGGATCTTTGCTCATCCTCAACTCTGCAAAGTTCAGGAGATAGTTGTATTTTTGAAGTAATTCTGTCTTTCTGGGAAAGGGCGCTCCAGTGGGAGCCCGGGAGTGCTCCACATGTTTAACTGATGTAATCGCTGCTGCTGCAGCTTCTCATTCCTGGCACCGATGCTCGTCTGACCTCTGGGTGAGGCAGCTCGGTGTGGGAAACCACCAGAAGGCTTTTCTGAAGGAAAGGCTGCTCCTGATGGTGCTGCCGCTGACCCTTCCCAGAGTACAGGGTGAGGCAGAGCTAAGTGACACTGGGATCAGGTGTGTGTGGATCCATGGTGTGTGCTGCCTGGAGCAGGCTGGTGTGTCTCCTGAGCAGCATTCCAGGACTCCATGGTGGCAGATGAATTGTCTTTTTTCATGGTATCCAGCAGCCCTTTTCAGCTGAAGTCACCATGACACCCATCCTGCTGCACTTGCTTCATCACTTCAAAGTGGAGAAGCAGAGGGTGCGTGGCCGAGGAACAAGCCTGGCTGAAACATGGAGGTGCTGGTGACAAGGGCCCAGCACAGCCCTACAGAGTCATGCTGGGGGAGCTGCTGGTGGCACTGCCCTGCCCGCCCTGGGCCTTGTCATCTCAGCAAGATGTTTAATGACAAATCATCACCTCTCCTACACGTGCAGCACAGCTGGGGTGTGATCTCAGTGGGTGAAGGTGAGCATGCAACACTCATGTCATCCAGACACAAAGTGATGGCAGAGGGTGGGTTACAGACCCTGTGGGTCCCTGCTGGATGCCGGGAGAGTTTCCTTAGAGTCATAGAATCACTGAATCAACTAGGCTGGAAGAGACCTTTAAGATAATCAAGCCCAACTATTACCCCAGGACTGCCAAGACCTGTGGAGTTTGGGAATGCATAAAGCCCAGTGATGATGAGTTCGTACTGAGCTGCTGGTATCTTACCGGTTCCTGCCTGGATTTCTGAACTTCAGGGAATTGCCTACCAGAACCTGCAGGTGATTTCCCCAAAGCGGGTGGGTGGGACACGCACCCGCAATTGCTGTCAGCGTTCAGGGGCAAAACACAGCACCAGCACCTCCCGTTTACCCGAAACGACACGAGAAGTGCAGGCGGCCCCAGCGGCCATTTGCAGAACGAGGAGATGCCGCCGCTGGCTCCGGCAGCTCCGCGGGGCCGAGGGCTACGGCGGAGACACCGCAACCCGAACCGAACTGACCCCGCCCGCGGGGCGCTGCCCGCGCCGCTCGGGGCGGGCCGGGGCGGGGACGGGCGGGGAGAGTCCGTCCCGCCCCCGGCGCCGCCGCGGGAAGAGGCGGGCGGTGCGGGCAGGCGCAGCCGGAGCGGTGCTGTGCTGTGACCCGAGCTGAGCCCAGCCCAGCCTGCCAGAGCGCTTGGCGTGAGTGCGGGGCCGGGCTCCCAGCTCCGGGCCGGCTCGGGCGGGTTCTGCTGCGGCTGATTGTCCGGTGGTCCCGCTGGTGGAGCGGAGCAGGGGCAGGGTAGGCAGCTCGTTCCTCGCTCCGCTGCGGCTCTGCCCGTCGCGGGCTGTTTGTGCTCGGCCCCTTCGCTTGCTGGGGCTCAGCGGCCGCGGGTCCCGCACCGCTGCTGGCTGCGCCCCGCCTGGGCGGCTCTCTGCGTGCCCTCGCCGCTCTGCCTCCCTCCTCCTCCCTCCTCATCTCCTTCCCCTCGCTCTGTGCCCGTCTTTGCCGGCAGCGGTGCTGTGGGGGTCCCATCGTGGCTGCCCGAGGTGTCGGGTTGACTCATGGAGTTGGTGCGTGGCTCGTGGTGAACGTCTTTGGACTGAGGAATTGCTTAATGCACCTGTACTGTGTGTATGCGTTGATTTGGGGCATTCATAGAGTACCTTAATCATTGTCTTGGGTGTTTTGAGCTTTAAGGTAAGAACCCCAAAGGTGGGCTTTAAGCTTTTAGGGCAGGAGCTGCACTTCTGTTCCCCGAGGCAGCACCTTGGGGGGCTAAAGCAGCAACTGTCATCTTCATGCACAACCTTATACCCAACTAAAACCAGCAAGAGACTGAGCATCGATTTTCCTGCTTTAGGGACCTCATCAGCAAGCTGAGAAACTGGGAAGGGCTGGCTAAAACCTGTGTTTGCCTTGCTGGAGGTGCTGGGAGCATTGGTGGCAGCAGAGTGGGCTGCTCCTGGGCAGCACTGTACATCAGAGCAAACCTGTGCTCCCTGGCTTTGCTCTGGCTGAGCAGCAGGTTGGAGGGAGCCCTGAGGAAGGAATTAACGTGGAATTCTCTGGTGGAGACTCTTTACCTTCTGAGGAGTTAAACTCCATTTTATTGCTCTTGGGGTTTGAGTGTGGAAAGGAGCAAATAGGGGTGCGTGATGTGTTGTGTCCCTCTGACCTTGGTGTGTGAGGGCTGTAATGTGCACATCACCCCAGCGTGGCTTTTGCACCAACACTGAAATGTCCCTGAAAAATTTGGGAATTGCAGCATACTTGGGGCATTCCTGGTCCTACCGCTGCTGGCGGAAGGGCATGGATTGCATTGCTGTGGTGGGGCCAGCCCTGGTGTGAGTCTGTGGTTGCTGTGTGCAGTCTGCACCCTGCAGCCTCTGGTCTGTGTTCCTCCACAGCTGAGCTTTGTGGTTGACCATGAACGCTAGTGGCCCTGGCTACCCATTAGCCTCTCTCTATGTGGGAGACCTGCACCCGGATGTGACCGAAGCCATGCTCTATGAGAAGTTCTCACCTGCTGGGCCCATCATGTCCATCCGAGTCTGTCGGGACGTCGCCACGCGCCGATCGCTGGGCTATGCCTACATCAACTTCCAGCAGCCTGTGGATGGTACGATTCCAGTAACACAGCCCCAAGGAGCTGCCCGGCAGTGGGGGCTTGGGATGTGCAAGAAATGGAAGGGCAGGCAGTGGGAAAGGGGGGGGGGCAGTTGTCTGAATGGTTGTACCCATCACCTGTTGGGGCTTGGACTGATGCATCCGCTGATGTTGAGTTTTGGTTGTAACTAATCCCAGTCTGCTCTCAGCTGGTGACCCATCCCGCTCCCATTTCTTTTCAGGGACTAGGAGAGGATGCAGCAGCTGGGCTTTGGGCTTGTGGGTCAAGGAAGGTGACTTGCAAGAGTTACCTCCCTCCATGAGCTGCCTCATGGTTCAAAGCAAGGCTCCTCTCCTGGCCGGCATCACAGTGATACAGAACTGTAACCAGAAGGTGTTTCATGCTGGGGATGGGAAGGTGTTGGGTTAGTTGCCCTGGAGACCAAGATCTGTACTGGGAAAATGAGTTGGGCGTCCGCCAAACTGGAGTGTGCAGTGAAATGGATGATCCCATGGGGGTCGGACATGCTTTGGAGATGGAAAAAGTTAAAAAGGAAGGAGTGATGTGGCTGGAGGGGAGGAGAGCAGCCCCTGCCTGGCCCTGCTGCCCTGGAAGGCAGAGCTTGGCTCATTCAGGTTAATAAGCCCCTGTCCAACAGTATTCCTGTTTCCTGTGCCCGTCTCGGCTGCTGTAGGATGTGAAGGGGATCTGTCTCTAATTACCTTCTTCTCTCCCCCTGTATTCACCAGCTGAGCGAGCCCTGGACACCATGAACTTTGAAGTGATCAAAGGCCGTCCCATCCGCATCATGTGGTCCCAGCGGGACCCTGGGCTCAGGAAGTCAGGGGTTGGAAACGTCTTCATCAAGAACCTGGATGACTCCATTGATAACAAAGCCCTGTACGACACGTTCTCTGCCTTCGGAAACATCCTGTCGTGCAAGGTACATGTACCCATGGGTGCTGCAGGGAAGGGCTTGCTGCAGAGCTGCCCTGCGTTCTTGGCAGCGTGCTCCAGCCAGCTGGAAGTCACTTTTTTGTCTTGTTTCTCACAAAGATTCTTCTAAATTCCCACCTACTTTGAAGCCAAAAGGCACTGCTGTGTTTTGTCTGGAAATGGGAGCTTTTCCCTCTGTCCCACTTCTTTCCAGTCCCTGCACAGAGATGTGTGTTGCCCTGTCTGAGCTCAGTGCCTCAATGGCACTTGGGTCTTGGTGAGCCACAAGCCCCTGGGCATTGTATAAAGCACCAGGGATCTGGTCATGGGCTCACATAGCTCCCTGACATGCAGCCAACACTCCCAGTACTGCTCAGCCACAATGGAAAAGGGGTGTCAGGGAGGGCAAATGCCCCTGGAAGATGAGGGTGGGTTTTGCTGTGACTTACTCATGTGCAGACATGGAGAAAACCAGTGTCTGTCTTGTCCCCTCCACCTCACTTGGTCTGTAGGTGGTTTGTGATGAAAATGGATCCCGTGGCTATGGCTTTGTTCACTTCGAGACTCACGAGGCAGCAACTCGGGCCATTGAGACCATGAATGGGATGTTGCTCAATGACCGGAAGGTGTAAGTGCTGGAGAGGAGGGTGTCCCCTCTGCTCTGTGCTTGGCTCTGCTCCTCCCTTGCCTTGGTGCACGCTCAGGAGCAAGTGTCTGCCCTGCTCGGGCTGCCACCTCCTGCTGCTCTCTGCTCTCCTGTCCTATCCCCACTGGGTACAGCAGCTCCAGGCCAGTGAGTCACTTGTGGTCAATGCTGGTGGAAGTGCGATAGTGGTTTGGAGCCGTTCCTGCTGGTGGGGAAGGAGTCCAGTCCTGGGCTGTGTTTTATCGCTGGGGCAGTGTAGAGTGCCCACAAAGCAGGTCTGGTCTTCGATTTTGGCTGTCATGATCAGATAATCTGGGCAGGAAGAGGTTTTCTTGTTTGTCAGCTCTCTATTTATGTTGCATCATCTTATTCTCTACATTCCTGCCCCCGCAGAGACAAGCGGCTTCCCAAAGGGCTTGGGGATACCTTAGAGTAAGAGAATTGGCACGTGGTGGCATCCTTTGTGAGAGTTTTGGGGTGACATCCCCAGCATGGGGCTGTGCCCTATTTCTGCTCTCCCCATTTCAGTAGTGCCAAGTGGGGTTTGGGTAAGGAAACACTGGAGTGGGACATGCTGATGTTGCTGGATGTGAAACACATAGTGAATTTAGGGGTGAGCAAAGCACGGCCTGAGGTGATGGGATCTCTTTTCGCCTGTACCGAGACAGAAGTGCCTGCATCCATCTTCCCTTGCAGGGAACGTGGAGCATTTCAGGCCTCCTTCCTTGCTTCCTCCAGGTTTGTTGGCCATTTCAAATCCCGCAAAGAGCGCGAGGCAGAGTTTGGGGCTAAAGCGATGGAGTTCACCAACGTCTACATCAAAAACTTTGGGGATGACATGGATGATGACAGACTGCGGGAAATATTCTCCAAGTTCGGTGAGCAGGGTTGTTGAAGCAAAGTATCCTCACATCTGATAAACTGGAGTTGGGGCAACTGCAAAGGGAGTGGGGGATAGTGCTTGATTGAAATACTGAGCCCCTTCTCTATGAATCTGACTTGCTTAAACACCACCTCACCAGAGGACCACAGTGGCTTAAATCATGGGAACATTACATATGTTTTCCTGCTGTGATGGAGGATAACTTGTATTAGGTTCTCTCCTAAAAAAAAAAAAAAAAAAAAAAAAAAAAAAAAAAAACAAACAAAAAAACCCCAAAAAACCCAAAAAAAAAACCCCAAGTTTTTTACTTTCTTGGGTAACAAAAGTGAGTTTTCTTGTTTTTTAGTTTTTTAAATTGTCCTGAACCCAGTATGCTGTCTGGTTATGGGAGCCCTGGGAATAAGAGATACTGAGTCTGAATTTAAAGCAAAAAAGACTTTTCAGTTTAGTCCATTATTGGAGGATGCCTCTTGTGACAGTGCTTAGTGTTGTGACAAACCATGGACCCCTCTGTCCTCCCACTTGGCTCCTCCATGCTGCCATGTCTGTCCAGTCTCCTCACTGGACTGGCAACTCTTGGTGGTTTCTGAGCACGGTGCTGCGTGTGGCAGCACCCCCTTGGTGGGCACCCTTCAGATGGGCTTTCCTTCCCTATTGCAGGAAAGACGCTAAGTGTCAAAGTCATGATGGACAACACCGGCCGCTCAAAGGGCTTTGGATTTGTCAACTTCGAGAAGCATGAAGAAGCCCAGAAGGCAAGAGGCTCCTCGCTGCCTGTCTCAGTCCTGAGCTTGTTGCCTGCTGATGTTCCCACTGCTCCCCGGTGGGGGGAAGCCTCACTGGTTTCACACTTGCCTGGGTGCTCCGGCTGGATGGGCAGGATGTGGTGGAGGGGAGCAGAGCTGCTGCCTTTGCCCAGGGAGGGCTCTGCTCCTGGTGGGGCTGGCCTGGGGCGGTGGGTGACGGCTAGAGCCGTGGCTGTTGGCTTCCCACTGTGCTCAGAGCCCTTCCCTCCACTGGCAGGCGGTGGCTGACATGAACGGGAAGGAGATCAACGGGCGCATGGTGTACGTGGGCCGAGCGCAGAAGCGGCTGGAGCGGCAGAGCGAGCTGAAGAGGAAATTTGAGCAGATCAAGCAGGAGCGAGTGAGCAGGTACCAGGTAAGGGGAGAGCAGGATGCTCCATCTGCAGCTCTGCATCAGGGACATGCACTGGGCATCCGGGGCTTCCTTGTCTTGGGCATAGCACGGGGCTCTCCGGAGCAGACCAGTGTGCTGGGTCCTTTCTGCAATTGAAAAAGACCTGAGCATGGGTTCAGTCACTGCCTTGTAATGTGCTGGGAAGTAGTAGTGGGAAAGAGGGGAGGGATCTAAACCCAGGATGATGTTGGCCAGTGAACAAATGGGTCCAGAAATTAAAATATTAGTCTGGAAATGAAGCAGCTTCCCGAGGTCTTGCAGCAGCTTCATAGCCATGGTCTGGGTGCCTCTTCACTTGGGGTGTCTCACCTACAAGTGGAGCACATGCGTGGTTCTGACTCCTCTTGGTGTCACTGGTCCTGCAGCAGCTCTGGAGAGGATGTGTTAGTGGGATGTCCCATCCTCCGGCTGAGCTGCTGATGAACAAGCTTCCATCTTGAAAAGTTGCTGTAAACTTCGTGAGCCCAAGCTGCTTTTTTGCCTGTTTGCAGGGGGTCAACCTGTATGTGAAGAACCTGGATGATGGGATAGATGATGAGAGGCTAAGGAAGGAGTTCTCTCCCTATGGCACCATCACCAGTGCCAAGGTGAGGGGCTGGGACTCCAGGGGTGTGGGAATGGATCGGGATTATCATCCTGTTGAGTTATGGATCCCTGCTGATGGCTTGTATCCCAAGCCAAGTGTGAAGGATGTGCCCCTTGCACCCCACACTGTCCTGGGGAGCTTACTGATTCAGCAAATGTTCTGTAGTTTTGCTGATTTTGCCCAGCCCTGGTGAGGTTCAGGGTGTGGGGCCTTAAAGCCACATCGTTCTGAATACTACACAGCTGCTCTGTGGTTTGGGACCGATGCGACACTGATGCAAAAGGGAATGACCCACAAGCCACCTCTCTCTGAGGAGAGCAGGGTGACAGGCTGGTGTTTTGTCTATTGGAGAACCGTAAAAGTGTCAGTCTTGCCACCAAGGCTGGTGTCAACCTTCTCTTGAAGGCTGTGTATATGGGTGCAGAGGGATGCTCTGGCTTTAAGGTCAGCTACCTGTAACCTGCTGGCTGCCAGAGACAGATGCTGCCTGGCCCTTGGGCATGGTGTCCCACGGATCCCAAACCTTGCTGGCTCCTGCAGCATTAAGTGCTGGAGCATTGCTGATCCATGGGTTTTGTGGAGTTGGGGCACTGATGCCCTGGAAGATCAGGGGCTGCAGGTTTTGAGCTGGTCCAGACTCTGCCACCTTCACTTCCCAAACCTGCTGCTTTTGGCTAAGAAAATCTTCCCCTTCCCCAGAGAATCCTCTCCGTGCAGCCCCATCCATCCCACCCTGCACTTGGGGGCTGCAGTGGGGTGCGTGTAGCTGGCAGGTGCCATGTCCCCCCCCCCCCCAGCGTGCGTGCTTTGTGGGTGCTGCAGTGATCTGTGGACTTAGCTGTCTTGTTCTAATCTAATTTTAGGTGATGACAGAGGGTGGCCACAGCAAAGGGTTTGGCTTTGTATGTTTTTCCTCCCCAGAAGAGGCTACCAAGGCCGTGACAGAAATGAACGGGCGGATTGTCAGCACTAAGCCTCTCTACGTCGCACTTGCTCAAAGGAAAGAGGAGCGGAAAGCAATCCTCACCAACCAGTATATGCAGAGATTAGCCACCATGAGGGCCCTGCCTGGCCCTCTCCTGGGCTCTTTCCAGCCCCCCCCGGGGTACTTCTTACCCCCTATTCCCCAGGTGAGTCCCTGATTTCCAAATGGCAGCATCGCACAGGGACCAGGATTTGCCCTGGGCTGGAGGAGGGAGGTGGCAGTTGGGCTGAGGAGCATCTCTTGGGTTGTGTAGACTGGCATGTGGGATTAGTGGGACTGGTGGGATCAGCACCAGGGTTCTGCATAAGCAGCAGGGCTTGCCAAAATGCTGGTGGGATGCAGGTGCCCCAGGCAATGGACTGGAGGTTTAGTAGCTACTGACTGCACCTTGGAGGAGGGAACCAAGGAGGAGTTTGGTGGGAGGGTGTGAGCATGGAGAACAGGTCTGCTGATGAAATCAGGGGAGGGAGAAGGGTTATGAAGGTGCAAAAGCTCGTGAGGAGGAGATAAGTGGAGCTGCTGGAGGATACAAGGCAGCAGGACTGGAGGTTGATCTTTCAAGTGCGCTGGCATGCTGCAGAGCGTGGGTTTGGCTTGCCTGCCATGCATCAGCGGCTGAGATGCTCTGGATTAGACCTAGGTCAGCTCAGCTCCCAAGTCACCTTGGATAATGTGTTCTCCTTTCCCAGCCACAAACCAGAGCTACTTTCTACAGCCCCAGCCCAGTTGTCCCAGTCCGTCCGGCCACTCGCTGGAGTGTGCAGCCCTCCCGGCCTCCCCGTGAGTCGGGCTCTGGGGATGGGATAAGCTCTGTTGGGCACTGAGGGTCTCTAAATGCAGCACAAAGTGTGTAGCCACGAGGGGCTGTTGCCTGTAGAAGTACACAGGGGTTTGGTGCAGGGGTCATGGTGGTGGACACTGAGGGGATAAGATGTTAGGTTGACCCCAGAGGTGAGGTGCTCCTGCGCTTTCCTCAGCTGCAGTCACATATCCATCTATGCCTTATGCTACCTTTATTAATCACAGTCCATCTCTACAGCAGCGTATCCTGCATCTACCCCTATCCTGAGGGCTGCCGCACCGCCCCGGCGCCTGCTGTCCAACATCAGCACCATGAGACAGGCGTCCACCCAAGTGCCCCGTGTGCCCCACCAGGCACAGAGAGTGGGTGAGTGAGGGAAGGACCTGGCTCGGACATCACCCTTGACAAGGGAGCTTGCTGGGAGCTTGGGTTGGCCTCCCAGCATGGATCAGTTTGTGGGATTGCTCGTGGAGGAGTCTGGATGGTGCCCTTGGATGTGGTGGAACTGGAGCAGTGTCTGTAGTAAATAAGTGTGTAACTTTGGGGGAAGGTTGTGGTCTTTCAGGTAATGGGATGGGTCTCTAATACGTAGATTGGTCTTGTTGGCTGCTGCTTACTGAGTACATTCACTGAAGATGATGGTGATGCAGCCATGGCACCCTAGGCTGGATGCTCAGACTGAGGTGGAGGTTGGGACCTCTTGGGCAGAAGCAGAGGTTCTTGCAGATGCTAGATGAACTGCTGCCAAGGCCAAGCCTTCAGTAAAACACATTCACATTAGAGGTGTTCGGAACTGTAGCCTGAGAACCAGACCTTGCTGGTATCCCCAGTGCCTAGCTGTGCTGTCCCTGTGTCCTGGGGTGTCCCCTCCACTGTGCCAGCATGACGTGGCTGTGCTCCTGCAGGGCTGGGGATGCGGCCCAGAGCACTCCTCACCCTGAGAGTGCTGCAACTCTGTGTCTGCCTTTTGTGTGAGTGACAAAGAGAAGGATGCTCACCAAGGCTTGCAGTGTTAGACCCCTTTGGGGATCCTCTGTGGACAGGCTTTGAGGGGAAGTTTAAGTGCAGGGTGGAAGCTGCTCAACTGGTGAGTGGGTGAAGGTCTGATGTCTCCCCAAAACATAGAACTGTCTGGTGGGGCACCATCTACCTGCAGCCTTCCAGCTTTGTGTGATTTAGCCCAAGTCACCTCTGGTAGTCTGTCTTATTGCTGAAGTGAGCGGGTAGATCAGGAGGACTGTCCTTGGCTTGTCCCTTCTCTTTTGTCCTTGTCCCTTCTCTTTTGTCCTTGTCCCTTCTCTTTTGTCCTTGTCCCCTCCTTTCTTTGCCCTCACCTCCCTGCAGGAGGGGTAACCCAGGGGAAAGGGGCACTGGCTCTTGCAGCCAACATGCTTTGTGTTGTCCCTGTCCTCTGGCTGCTGATGCACATGGGCATTTCTGGAGGTGAGACAATGAGGCATGGGTGCCTTTGCCAGCTCTCTGCCCTCTGCACAGTCAGCCCAGCCTGGGCTGGGCTGGCGGTGTCCTGCCTGTCCTGGGGAAGCTGCCTTTGATTTGGGGGCTGCTTTGAGCCTGGAAGGGGATTTTTCAGGCCCTCTGCCTGCGCATGCTGCCCTTGTGGCTTCAGCCTCCTTGGGCACAGGCGCGTGTTCAACGGGCTCCTCCTTACAAATGTTCCTGTTCCCATTGCAGCCAACATTGGGACGCAGACCGTCAGCGCACGGGTGCCCTCCTCGCCCACCCTGCCGCGGGGCACCCCGCAGTACAAGTACTCCTCAGCTGTCAGGAACGTCCAGGCCATGGGGCACATGTCACCTGTGGTGGCCCCGCAGGTAACTGGCTTCGGCACGGCCACCACAACATGCATCAGTCCTGGTCCTGCTCTGGGTTAACATGATTGCTGACCCCAGGCAGCCCCATGGCTCTGTCTATGCCTGGTGGTACAGGGACCCTTCCCAGGGGGCTGCTGGGGTAACTGGGGCTATGGATCTGGTAGCCACATAGCTGTGATGCCTGGCTTCAGCTTACCTGGAAGCCAGTGTTTGGATGCAAACAGGCAATGCCAGAGTCTGCATCAGCATCTTGGAAGGGTGAACTGCCCGGTTGTGTTTAGGGACCAGCATCCTTCCTGCAAGTGAGGTAACTCACACATCCCTTCGAGCCTTTGATTGCTGCTCTTCTGTTTCTTCTCCAGGTGGGAGAACCTGCTGTGCACATCCAGGGGCAGGAGCCTCTGACAGCATCCATGCTTGCAGCAGCCCCTCCTCAGGAGCAGAAGCAAATGATAGGTGGGTGTCACGGTTGCTGTGCTGGAGTAGGCTCAGCTGTGAGGCTGTGCGTACATGTGAGGGCATATGGACTTGGATGCACCAGGGAAAACGTAGCTGCTAGGAGAAGCTGTAAACCTGTGTGGGATTGCTCTGATATGCTGCTTAAAAAAAAACAACTAAAAATAAATAAATTCAGGCTCTGTTGGAAGGGTGTGGAAGCAGCAAACTCACTCTCTGTCTGTATTAGCTGCCTGGCACTCAGTGTTTGAAGCTGTGCAGGAGGGGCAGGGCTCTGTCCTGCCTGTGCTCTCAGGGTATTTGTGGTTTGAACTCTGAGCCATCCTGCATCACAGCTGCCAGGCACTGATGAACAGCTTGGTGGCTGTAGGGGTTAGGGTCAGCTCTGCTGTATGGTCTGTGGGCTTTGGGTGCTGTCTGGCATCCCAGTGATGGAACATACTGTGCCATGATGTTGGAGGGCTCCTGCAGCTAGTGCCTGTGGTGGGCTTGCCCTGCCCTGCCTGGGACGAAACTGCTCCTGCAGAGGCAGGTCCCTTCATGTGCGTGCTGGTGGGCAGCATGGGCAGCACTTACCAGTCCACTGCCCTGCTCCTATGGCAGTGCCTGCTGCTACCTGGCTTCATCCAGCTGCTTCCCTGCCTGCAAACACTGTTGCTATGACATGCTGAAGTTTGTGAGCAGTGATTTTTCCGTCACCGTCCTTGTATCCCTTTTCGGTTGAAGGGACAGAAGTGGGAGGGTTGCAGGGCATGTGCTGGGTTTGAAAATGCTGGAGGTCTTGAATAGTACTGACATTCTCCCTGGTGTTTGGAGCAGGTGAGCGCCTCTACCCTCTGATCCATGCCATGCATCCCATGCTGGCTGGCAAGATCACTGGGATGCTGCTGGAGATAGACAACTCCGAGCTGCTGCTGCTCCTGGAGTCGCCTGACTCCCTTCACTCCAAGGTAAGGAGACATTTGGAGCCCAAACAGGTCACATCCCAAAGGGCTAACTAACTGCTGCTGCAAGGAAAGGTGATCGTGGCCCACGGGAAGAATGGGAAGACAAGTAGCTGCTGGTTTGGGGGTTTTTAAGTGAAAAATGAGCAGGAAGAGCCCCGGGTTGATTGTCCTGCACCCAGTGCCTGAACCCCTGCCCACCTTCAGAAAGAGAGGAAGCTCAGAGCAGCTCTCTAAAAGCACAGGGAAATGTTGGGAATTGAGAGGGGGGAAAAAGCAGGGTGGGTGCTCCCTAGAAGGAGATAGAGATATGCTCTTTCCTGAGAATAGGAACCAGACAAGCGCTGCCTGTCTGCAGCATTTCTTCAGTTTCCTCCTTAATCCTGGTGAGTATGTAGCTTTTGTACCCATCAAAACAGTTGCAGTGAATTAATGCGTCTCCTCGTTGCTCCTCGGAGGCAGGGCTCACTTTCACCCTTTCACTGATGATTTTTGAAGGAGCCTGGGCTCTGCTGGGTGGTATGAGGCAGTTTCACCTATGGAAAAGCCTGATTTCTCTCTGCCCAAGTTCTGACTCCTATAGAAAAGGAGAGATGCCCCAGCATTTCCCTGGGGAAGAGACAGAAGAGGTCTTTGGGTTGATCAGTCTCCTGCAGAAGTAGCAGGCTTGGATTTTATCATTGTTATTGAAGTCCTTTATATCTTGGAAGTGGGTCTGTGCAGACAACCAGATCAGGACCTGGAATTTCATGTGAAGCACGCTCCTACATTGGAGCAACTCAACTCCCTCCCTCTTGTGCTCTCTGTTGTAAGATCGAGGAGGCAGTCGCTGTTCTCCAGGCGCACCAGGCCACGGAGACCTCGCACAAGGGCAGTGCTGCGGTGTTCCTGCAGTGACCCGGGTAGGTGCAGGACCTGTTCCTGGTATCAGCGTGTGGGATGTGCTCAGGGACTCTGGTTTCTGCCTCTGGAACTGGGGATTGGGTTTCTTGTCCAAACCAAGTAAGGCTTGATGAGCATCTCGAGTATCTCTGTAATATCCTGTTTCTTCAATTGCATCCTTCATTTTCCAGACTTAATCATACTGCAGAGACATGGTTCTGTGTGGGGTTTTTTTCTATATTGATGGGAGCAATGTCTGTGCAACCAGAAAGGAAGATAGGAAAAGACCTATCTGTAGGTCTAGTGGGGACCAGTACAATCTTTTCTGGGACTTTTCAGTGGTTTTTTTGTAGAAACTTATCAGTAGATATACCCTACAATGTGTTAGTGGTGCTGTGTGGGCTTCATCAGGAGAGCTGTCCCTGCCGCTGAGGCTGGGACAGACACACTAACAAGCAATTCGGACTCTCATGCACTCCTTTGAATAGAATATTTCTTGACTTGTGACATCAAGGAAACCATGTGTTAACCCAAGTTCAGCTGAATTTCATTTTGTCTGAATGAAAACTTTCTAGCAGTTGAAAATTGCATGTGTGGGTTCTTTGTTTCTTGTAGATTTCAGGAGAGCCCTGAGAACATTGCCTTTGAAGAACAGCAGCAGCAACCCCACCATGCCTTTGGAATCGTGCCTGTACAGTGGCTCTGGCTTGTCTTCAATGCCCCATCCTATTTCCTGTGTGTATTGTAAACCTTGCCAATTGCTTCCTCCTGCACCTATAAAGAAATTGCCCATGTTAATTCTCTCCCCTGAAAGCACGTAGCAAAATGTAGTGTGGAACCCAGCCTGGTTCGGTTGCCCAGGAAATGACAAAGTGAGAATGAATCATCATTTTAGTGAATTTATTTGGTTCAGTAGTTTTATTTGTTCTTGTAGCTGGCACTAATAAAGAATTGATGCTTTCACCCCTCAACACATGGGTTAGTTTCCTTTGCAGAAGGACAGCAAATACTTTTTCTCTGTTTAATGCAGGTGAAGGGGTGGACTGGAGTCAGGCTGCTGTCAATTGTGTTTGAAGCTTGTGATGCTGATGATCAGCAGTCCTGAGAGCTGATGGGAGGGCACATATAGGATTAAGTGAACTAATTTGCAAGCAACAGGCTCTCCTGATCCTTCCTGCCTCTCTAGGAGGATGACTTTAAGCAAATTTCATACCACCTACAGGGGTTTTATCCTTTCTAGGTAGCTGGTTTTAACTTCCTTTTATAAAGGCATCATCTTCCTGTAGTATTCCTTTTATAATGAACCCTGTATGCCTGCAGGAGTACTGGCACCAAGTGTCTTCTGCTGGTCACCACACTGTGAGTGTGTCTGTGGTGCACAAGACCCAGCTTCTGAGGTACTGTGGAGTAGCTGTAAACCAAAAGCTGCTTCTCTCTGTATTCCTGGCCAGTGGTTTCAAGGGGTCACTGATGGGCATGAAAACCTTCATACCCACATCATGTCCTATTGGGGTACTCCCTGCTCGCAGGAGTAGCTGGGACCCATTATTACTGTGTTCTGCTCTCCATACTTCTCCCAGAGCATGGTGCTGTCATCATCCTGGCCTTAATTTTCTGCTTTTCTTAGTTTAGGAAAGGAATTTCAGTCCCTATATGCTTCTTGGTACTTAAGACTGGCGATGCATTGTCCTTATTTGACTGCTTCCTTGAGCTGACAGGAGCACACCTCCGTCAGCACCACCCACCTTGCGTGCTGGTGTTGCCGTCTCAATCTTCCTTCTGTGCTGTATCATACTCTCAGCTCAACTCCCTGCTGAGTCACCCCTCCTACCTCTTGTTTTCCTTCCAGCATTTTAATAGAGTCGCTTACACATTTGCTGCTGCACAGCGTCTGCTCTGCTCGGCTGGGACTCTGCCTTGCGGCTTTTCATCATTGCTTTTTTCTTGCCCTTATTTTGTCAGTTCTTCTTCTGACCTTCATAAATATTTATTTTCCCCATAGTGGACACCTCGGCCTGAACTGTGCATTATTTAGATATTTCCTTCTCGGTGAGATGCTTATAAAGGACTTGAATCCACTTAATATACAAGACCTTCACTGGTTATTTCTCCTAAAGTGTAACTGGCTGGAAGCTTTTATGCTTTGTCCCTAAAGGAAAAATAAATATTTGCATGAGTGTAATGCATATAAGGAGCTGGAGGGGAACTGTACAGGTACGTTCTGCTGCTGACTAGCTTGTCTGCAATCTTTTTTCAGGTGTAGCAGGGAAGTTGAGATGTGCTGGGGACATCACCATCAATGCTGGGTGTCTTGGCTGGAGAAGACTGCTGTAAAGCTAGAGGGAATGCAGAGAATGGGGCCAAGGAATACAGGGACATCAGAATAGCTTAAGAAAGGATGTGAACAAGGACCAGGAGTGTTGAAACGTTTATCAGAAAAGGTGAAGTTGGAGCTTGGATGCCCATGTGTACTGGAGAATACAGGAAGGTTTGCGGAGCAGCTCCCTGGTTGAACTCCTCAGGGAAGCCTGAGGCTTTAGGGAGCTGAGGCAGGAGCAGCAATACAAATGTGAATCTGGAGTCTCCAGTCTAGAACAGCTGCTGTGGCTTTTGAAAGGGGTGCATGGTGACAAAACTCTGTGACAAACACTCACCAGCTGCCCAGGTGGACAGCACTACCTGTGCATGCCTGGCACGTGTCCTTCATGGACAGCAGCACTGTTGCTGGAACAGAAGGGGAGATAGATAGCGGCAAAAGTGACCCTGAACTTGAAGCAGCGTGTCTTGTTGCTGTGCTCGATCTTTGTTTACCTGCTACTGGTATTTCTGGGGAAAGTCTTAGAGATAAGGTACAAAACAGTGCTGTCGCTGAGAAGGGAATGAAGTGAATGCTGCTGCTTGGAGGTGTTGTCACAAATTGCTGAACAGCGCAGGTATCTGCCACTCCAGATAACCGCAGGGCTGTTAAAAAGATAGCTCTTCACTGAGTGAGGCCAATCTTCCTCCTGTATTCTGTAGCCTGCCTCTGCTTATCCGTACACTGCTGTCCTGTGCTTCCCCACTCTGAAATATATCACACTTACTTGCTATGAGCTCAGGCAAGCACTGGTTGCAGGATTAATAGAGCTGCAGTGCTTAGGAGTGGGAATTGAGGGAATGGCAATGATCTCTGCCCCTCAAGGAGGAATTCTTTCAAGCCCTGACCCATTACAGCTGATGGAGTACAGCCCTGGCACCTACAAAAAGCTACTTAACATCAGGCTAAGGTAAGAAGTCTTTGTCTTTAATGGCATTAGAGGGATTGCCTGCTTCCTAAATTCACTTCAGTGGGGTACCTGCCTGAAACATTGACTGCTGGGAGAAACAAGGTGGAAACCAAAGGTATTTGAACCCTGACTTAAGGGCTAGCTTCTGGCTCCTGGTCTGGACTGTAAACTGGCTCAGCTCTAGTGCTGTCCAGCATCTTGACTTAGTATTTAAAGCGCTCTACCCATGCACCATGTGCAAAGCTGAGCAATGGTTAGAAACCCTCATGGATTGTCACTGACAGAGCAAGGCACTGTACAGCAGTGATTGAAGTCTTCTGACAAAAAGAGGGGGGACAGTATGAAGTGGTTAGTGTTCCAGTTCCCCTGTACCATCAGTCACATAACAAACACAGCTCTAAAGTGAAAATAAACATGGCTTTAATGAGAAACAGTTTTAATGGTTTACAGGATAGCTCCAAATATCTCTTTACCTACCATTTCAAGTCAGTGCCATCAATACCAGATAAGCAGAAGAGCAAAAAAAGTATAAACATGCATTGAAGTAGTAAGCCAGGCCTCAGTTGGGATGTTACTGCATATCCCCCTCTCTGTAACACCCTGTAGCGACTGCTCCAAAAGGCACAGAGGAGCTAAAGTGGTTTAAAAAAAACCAACCCCAAACACAATAAACTAACACAAAAAACCAACTGTAAAATTCCCAAGCACCCATAATCTGAAAGGAGTAGTGCACAGTGTAACAAGGCAGGCTTCACTTGCTGCTGTCTCCTTAAATGTGCAGAATAATTAAAAATAAAAGAAAGTTGCTACTGTAAACACTGCCCAGCCACACTAAGCAGCAGAAACTCAGCTGAGGGCCAGCAGGCATCAAGTAAGAGAAGGAAGAAGCTTGGCCCTGGCAAGTAACTGTGCCTCTGTTACAAGAATGGTGCGTGGTGCTAGGGCGACTGCAGCAGTTCCTGCAGCAACCTTACTGAAGTAATAGCAGCACGAATGCAGCAGAACTGTCACCTGAATAAGGACAAATAAAATCTCTGCAGCTCTTCAGAAAGAGAACAGCCACTTCACATGCATCTTAGCTAACATGGAAAAGAGTCCCTGAGGCTGATAGTTACAAGGAAATTAACCTATTTGCCTCTGAGGGAGGGGCATTAAATCTTTGAATGATCTTAGAGCCAGATAATAAGAGTTTGATACAGATTGTGTGTCTTAACATTCATTGTGCTGGCACAGAACTCGTTACATCTCAGCAGTAGTGGACGATGGATTTCAGTACTGATCCTGATTAAGACTGGTCCCTGTAACAACACCAGAAGGGAAAAAGCTTTCTTCTGTGGTGGAAAACAAAGCTTTCCTCGTTGCTTGGTTACCCTAGGCTCTGTTCAGCTCTTGCAGTAATCTCAGTGCAGCTGTGTTCTTTGGTTCAGTTTTCAACAAGCTCTTGATATCTGCAATACTTGATTTGTAATCCTAGAAGGAGAATATTTTTGAAGTGTTAATGTATTAAAAATTCAGTCCAAGGCTGCAGAATTATTACCCAGCAACAGAGGCAAAGGCAACACAACTAAGCCTGTGATTCCCTCTCTGCAATTTCGTGAGATCCAAAGAGCAAATAGTAATGTGAAAGAAAATCCCCCCTCAGTCCATACAGGTCCCAGCTACGTGATAGCAGATAGTGTCTAGCACACAAACAAGTTCTAAAGGGCACCTCTGGTTCTGATCATGCATGAACAGGCTTCTAGTCCTAGCCTAGAAGTGTTCAAAAAAACTCCTGACTTACCTTCAGTTCTTTAAGTGCCTGAGCACGTCTGTAGAGCGCCTTAACATTTTTAGGATCTAACCTCAAAGCTTCTGTGCAGTCCTGTACTGCCTCCTTGTATTGCTTCAGAGCCAGGTAACAGAGTGCTCTGCAATACAGATACCTGGTTAGAGACCAAAAAAGCAGCATCTGCTGCTGCAACACATGTACCAGATCTCAGCCAACCCCAGTGCGGCACAAAACTGGACTCCAAAACCAGTCTTTATTCTTGTATGTTATGTCATCTTACTTCTTGAGCTCAAGTTTGGTTCAGTTAAAAGCAGGGAAAAAAGGAAAGAGTTTTTCAGTCTGGAAAATAAAGATGATTTTTAGAGCAACCTGCTTTAAAGCTAAGAACCTGCACTTCCAATACGCAGGTTCCTATCTATACCAGTCCAGAATGTGCTCTGCTTGCAGCAATTGCCTTAGAAGTACTTTACATATAGCAGTCTGCAATTTGTGGCTCATGGGGCGGCAGACACTACTCAAAATACCACAGTCCTGGCAGACAAGCATTAAAGGGAGAAATCCCTGAGCATCTCCAAGGGATTTGTAGTACCTGATCACAGAACATTACAGAAACTACAGGGAAAACTGCACTTGGGGTGAACATGTGTGGGCTGGTGCTTTTGTTTTATTCATTTGTTTGGGAGCAAACATTAGACAGCTCTGTCGCAAGTACCACAGTGGCTTTTATAAAGGGCCAAGAAGTACTTGGGCAATGTGCTGAGTAGTACCTGTTGGTGTAAGTTGCACATTCCTGGTTGAGCTTTAAACTCTCACTGTACTTCTCAACTGCTTTCTTATGGTTTCCTTTCTTTACAAGTTCATTTCCTTCTTCCTTCAGAGTTCGAGCTCTCTCTGTGTTAGCAGCAGCTTGGTCTGGAAACAGCGTAAAAGAATACAGAATGCTATAAAATGGACAAGAGCAGTGCAGCCTCCCAGAAAGCAAATATCCCCATACCAGAGGTGAGACACAGAGACATCAAAGAATCCAGAATCAACCAAAAAGGCTGTGGCAGAACCAGGCCCAGGTTTCTCCAGGCCACAGCCCCAGCTGCAGGCACACCAAGCCGGTGTGGCAGCACTCTTGTTCATCACGCTCCCGAGCTGCAGGGCTCTCTGCCCTGCCCAAGGGCACACTCTCACCTGGTTCTCTTTGTGGTGCAGTTGCAGGAGGAGTGTTTGCGCCAGGGGCTCCAGCAGAAGGAGCACTCCACCTCGTCTGGGCAGAAATGGGGACTGTGGGAATTGGCGGGAGCTTCTGGCGCCAGTTCACACCATCCTTCTCCAGGAGGGCTTTAGTCATCCTGCAAGAGAGCTGGCAGTCACCCGTCTGCTGGCGGGGTGGGCCATGCAGCAGTCAGTCCCTTTCTAACCTGGCTCATGTATCGAGGACAGCATCTCTCCAGTAATCCCTTTACACGTGCATCTAAACTAAGTTCCTTCTACAGACAGGACATTAATGAAAGGACCTTTGTGTCAGCAGGGCTAAAAATATCATAGGGCAAGGGCTGGGACTGTCAGTGCTCAGGCAAGCGAGGGATATGTGTGTCACTCCTCAGTCTGGCAAGTGATGAAGTAAAGCAGACAAGTCTAGGCAGAGAAAAGGATAACAACAGCCTCTAACCCCCGTCAGCACAGGGATGATTAAAAGACAGGGCACTGCAACTTGTAGGTGATTATTTCCTTTAAACCAGGCACTAAACAACCCCCTGGAATTAATTCCCAGCCCTCCACCAGCATCTTGAAATGAGCTACGGGCGCTAGCAGACAAATGGAGCACAGCCAGGCCCTGCATGGAGCATCAGAGGCCTCGGTTGCTTCATTCGTGTGCTTGGGACCCACCTTGCTCCTTATGCGGTGGCGGAAGCAACGCATGGCTCACGCATTCCCAAGCCTTTTGATGCTGCCTGCAGAGAGCGTTACCTGTTGACACCATCGTGTGCCGCCTGTATGGAGCAGTCCACCTGCAGCACCGTCTTGTAGTCCACGTAGGCCTGCGGGTACCTCTCCAGAGCCTCGTACGCTGCGGCCCGCCTGAGGAGGGGCTTGATCCCGAAGGGGACCAGTTCGAGGGCACTGCGGTACAGGGGAGAGAGCGGCCGGGACGGTGTCAGCCCGGGCGGTGCGGGAGCCGCGGCACGACGCGCCAGCCCAAACCGGCGTCGCTCCGGGCCAGTCGCCGTCCCCGCCGCGCCTCCCGCCCTCCCCATCGGTGGGGAAGCAAGCGAACGAGCCCCCGGCCCCGCTGCGGGCCCCACCGGCGCTCACCTATTGCAGTCGGCGACGCAGAGGCGGCAGGCGCCGTCCTTGAGGTGGCAGGCGGCGCGGTTGGCGAGCAGCACGCTTCGCTCCTCGGCGGCGGCCTCCCCTGAGCGGGGGCACAAACGGGAGACGTGTTGAGCCGGTGTTCACCCGGGGTCCGCCCGCTCCCCGCCCCCCGCCCAGCCCGGGTCGCGCCGTACCTGCGGCCTCCAGCAGCTCCAGCGCACGGGTGTAGAGCTCGGCGGCCGGCCCGTACTGCCCACGGCGGAACTCCTCATTGCCGGCCCGGCGCAGGTCGCTGGGCGATGCCGCCATCGCGCTGCTGCCCGCGCCGGGCCGGGAACGCCCCTTTCTGCCGGGGCGGGCCGGGCGCTCCCCGCTGGCTTCCGGCGGCGGGCGGAAGCGGCGGTGCCATGGAGGGGTGAGGGAGTGACCGGCCGGACGAGCGACCGCCGCCCGCAGCGCCATGGAGGCGGTGCAGCTACGGAACCCGCGCCGGTGAGCGGCGGGGTTGTCCCTGCGGGGACCGGGGGTGTCTGCGGTGCGGCCGGTCCCGGCCCTAAGGGGTGTTGGTGCGAGGCCTGGTGCCGGCGGGACCGGGTGGCCGCGCTGGGCTCTTGCCACACCGGCCCCGAGCTGGCGGGAGGCGGCTGGGGCAGCGCCGGGGCTGTCGGCGTTGGTCGCATCGCACCGGGGCAGCGCCGGTAGGTCCGTGCTGGGACAGCGCTGAGTTCAGGTGGTGGAAAAATGGCTTGAAGTGAGATAGCGGAGAGAACGCTGGGTCCGGCGGTTAACGTGGTTGTACCGAGGGCGCGCTGCCCGTGTAGCAGCTGAGCCCGCAGTTGCTTACTTTTGCATCTCTTTGGGTGAGCTTAGCGCAGCTTTGTCACCTTCCCGGTGCCCCGCCGTCCCGGTGCCCGTGCGGCGCCCAGTCACCCCAGCAAGGAGCGAGCCCAGTTCACTGAGGGGTTTTGGGGCGACCTCTGTATGAAGCCGTGAGCGCCGTATCTCGGGAGGCCAGACTGCAGCGGAGCAGGGCTGCAAAGGAGTAATTTGGAGTCAGCGGCAGTTTGAATGAAGCGTCGGTCTGTCAAAATGCTATCGGTGCTTTGCAGCTGGGTCCCGGGGAGCGCTTTGGGCAGCGAACAAAGGAAGCTGCTGGCTCCTGTCTTGAGTGACAGTCTTCTTTTGTTAAGCAAAACAGCAGCCTGTCTCCTATTGAAAAATAATCTGTTTTTATTCTCTAAATGCTTAGGCCGGTATTTAAGTGGAAGGTGATTCAGATTAGATCTGAATAACAGCTTAGGCGAGATGGGGGTTGTGTTGCTGTTCTATCCGTGTTGTATAAACACGCCGTGGAGAGGCAGAGCGTGGCTTTGACAGCAGCGAGTGCGCGGGACGACCTCGGGCAGTGAGGAGTGAATGTGCTCCTGCACTACAGCAGAAGTGAGGCAGTTCGATACATGCACAGTAGTTGTCTGGTTATTGTGTTTGGTTTGTGAAAAAGCCTGCTTTTGTTTGTTTTAATCGGATATAGGCCTCATCTTAATGTCACTAAAAAGGATTTGCCTCTTGCATCGCTGCTTTTGGGGCTCCTTGGAAATGGTGGCTTGTGTGGTCACTGATGCGTATGGGTTTTTTCCCTTTTCTCCTCTTCCCATACCTTTTTCCTTCCACATTCTCACAAGGAGAAGTAACATTCCGTTGGTTAATGCTTATCTTTGCAGGGAAGCTAGTGACTGCTTCAGTATTTCACCACTTCCTGAGTCTGCTTCTTTATGTTTCCTTTGCTTCAGGAAGCCATTGTATATACTCCATGTGCGAGCTGCACCTCCTGTATGGCTTTTGTACATAAACATAATAGCCAGGGGTCAGTGAGTGATTTCTCATTCTGTTTAAGAAACTGGGGAGAAAAAGTAATATGTTTATTATAAAAATTAGCATGTCTTGTGGTGGAGTCATGATCTTTAAAGCAGTAAGAGCTTTCAGGAGTTATTTGCAGTTGCAGGCAACCACGCATGTTTCATTTCAAGTTCTGCTCGCTGTGAGACCAGTAAGTTCTGAAAACTCTGAGAATAAGTTTCTGTGTTTCAAAAACTTGTATAAGCTGGTTTGGGGTGTTTGGAGGGGGGGTTTTTGGGTGGTTTTTGTGTTGGTTTTTTGTTGTTGTTTCAGACTTTAGTTGCGTGAAAATCAAAGAGCACTTGTTTGTGGCTCTTGGATGCTGCTTGTTTGACAGTAAAATACTTTGTTTTCATCTTATTTTTTTTCTTCTGTAGTCCTAAGCTGTTTCAGGAGGTTTTCTTGTTGAACAGCTCTCAGTGTGGTAGAGGTAGACTGAAACAAATGTGGTTGATTCTTGTTGCTTTGTGTATGGAATCTCTCTGGAAGCTGTACTGGGGACGAGTGGGACTAAGTGAAGGATCACACAGCATCCCTTCCCTAGGAAGTATTTCAGCTGACTCTTGTTATTAATGTATTTAAGAAGGATGGACCAAGCAGCATTAAGATCCTGAAAGATCAATTTCCTTTTCTTTTTTTTCCTGATAGAACTTTCCTGGTATATGTCCAGGCTCACAAATTAAAGATCTGAATTTCTGGTATTAAAAATGTACAGGTGAGATGAGTATTGCATCCTTCCTCCCAACAAATGTATCTCACACATACTCCAAATGCATTAGGGAAGATGATGTTCCCTTTTGCGCAGCCCTTAGTACATATCCTTCTGTTAAAGACCTTGAACTTTAGCAGGTACGTTCAATAGCTGCAAGACTCTGCAGTGCTGTACTGGGATTTGACCACCAGTGTATACATCCTGAGACGTGTTTCCACCAAGGAGAACTGTGATTTGTGTGCCCAGTCAGATCCTGTTCTCTGTAATTCCCAGTCCTCTTTTGCTATTTGATGTTAATAACATTCAGTCTCCTGGTCGGGTGAAATAAACTTAACTTCATAATCAATTTACTTCATGCTAAGCCTTGCATATGTTTAAGTGGCACTGTTTATTCTTCTGTTTCAACAAAGCCCAAACTGCTGTACAGTTAAATGTAATAGTTTCTCTGTTCTTTCATATACAGGCAGCTGAAGAAGTTGGATGAAGACAGTTTAACCAAACAACCTGAAGAAGTATTTGATGTATTGGAGAAGCTTGGAGAAGGGTACGTGTTCTGTTCCATGTTCCCAGTGTATGTTTCTCTAAGAACAGATCAGTGTAATGGGTATGTGTTCAGTGGTCTCTGATTTTTCACTTTTGTCATGATCCTGTTACTGCAAAGGTATGTACTAACATAGCAACAGTGTTTGGTTAGTAACACAATAAAGAATTTGTTTCCCAAAAGTGTGATATCTTAATCCAAACAGTCGCTTATGGCTCAGCAGTAGGGAGTTAAAACACTGTTGAAAAATGCCAGTTTGGAGTCGATAGGGCTCTGTGGGAGCTCAGGAGGTTTTGTAGTTCATCCCTACTACCTCCTTTGGAAGCTTCACAAGGCGGAAATTAACTTCTGTTGCTTGGTGAGACAGAGCAGCGAGGGAACACTCAGTGAGTGACATGTTTGCTGCCTTAAGCAGTTCATTTGGACAAAACCTGAGTTGTAAATCTGCCTGGATGCTGGAAGAAGCTGGAAATAAGACAGATAATATCTGACAAGAACAAGCAAACCTCTGTGACCAGAGCTGTAGTTGTTACTGATGCTCTGCTGGTACAGTATGCTGGAAAAAGAGAGAACCTGATTTGTTGAATTTGTGTAGATTTCCAAATTTTCCAAAGCTACAGGCAATGTAATAGTGGTTGGCTCTTTTCTGACCACCTCAGTGTGCTGTGACTTACTTGCATTATGTTTAGAAGCTAGTGGACTGATTATTTACATTAAAAAACCAAAATACTTTTAGCAGAAGGATAGTTAATTTTTCACCTGATGGCTGCACTGGCAAAAGGCATTTGCATTTTTAAAATGTTAATGTATTCGGTGTTTGTTTAATATTTTGTTTCATAGTTCCTATGGCAGCGTGTTCAAAGCCATTCATAAGGAAACGGGTCAAGTTGTTGCAATTAAGCAAGTTCCTGTGGAATCTGACCTGCAAGAGATCATAAAGGAAATATCCATAATGCAGCAATGTGACAGGTAAATGTGTACTGCAAAACCCATTATCGTATGCAAAGAAAATGGCATTTAATCAAATAAAAGCCACGATGTTGCCTTAAATGTTTTTTAAAAGGCTGGAGTTGTACGATCAAGTTACCTCGTATCAACTGAGTCATGTTAACTGACCATTTGGGTAGTGTTAATCCCAGCAAAGGTAAGACAACAAAAATGTAGCTTGCACTAAGAGCATTAAGCTGAGTTGAATAACCTTGCACTTGCTGCCAGCAGAGAGCTGAGCATGTGAACGGTTACTGCAGTTCTCCCCATGTGCCATCACTTGTTGAGCAGTGGTAACTTGATGGTGTGCTAGAACAGCAGTTCTCATATCCAGAGGGGTAATGACTTCTAAAAATGCTTCAGTATGGACATAGAAAACTGTTAGAAGAGGTTTTTTTGTTGGTTTGTTTAAGGGGCATGTGGACGAGAGCCACTAATGCATGACTGCTCTTGCATGTGCATAAGCAATGTGCTGTCACCTGCTTGGGTGGCAGAAGTGTCCTTCCTGGCCATTTTCTGCCTGTGCAGGTTCTAGTGCGGTACAAGCTGTCTGCTGATGTGAGCATCCCCAGAATAACTTACTGGCAGCTCTGCTCTGCTCTCTGGGTTGTCTTTGCATGTTTCTTATGGCAAAAGATGTTGTAATAACTTAATGAAGAGCTCAAGGGCGTGGAAGACCTCCTCTCAAAGTGTGTCTTAGGCTTAGTTTAAAATACACTATTTTCTTCTGGTATTGTGAATCTAGCCTTAAGAAACGCTACCTTTGGACATCAGGCATGGAAAGCCATTTAAAATAAATTGTATTAGCAGTGTGAAACTACGGGCTCACTCACTGCGCTTCATTCTCACTGTCTTTAAATGAAGGTGACTGGTGGCAGACAAAAAACATAACTTGAAAACAATTTGTTTGTGAAAAATCTTACTGTGTAACTTGGAAATCATTACTAGTTGTCTCTTTCGTAAAAGAAATTAAATATTAACATTGCAAGGCCTGAGATGAGACCTTACAGTTGTGAACAGCAGAAGGAGCGAGTCACTGGAGCCCCGATTAAGTAGGGACAAGATTAAGGGACACTGCACTGTGTCTGATTTGCCAGTTTCACAGTTTTTCATTAGAAAAAATTCAGCAGAGAATGGATTAAGTGCACTTTTGTTCCTTAGCTCTGTTGCCATAAAATCAGGAACAGTCTTTCTGTTAGCTTTCTGCTGTGCCTTTCCACAGGACAGACAGTTATTCTGCCCAATGTACTTTACTAGGTTGGTTGGTTTTGGGGCAGCCAGAGATCTGGCTGTGAGAGACAGTCTTAAGTTGCACTGGATTTCTAAAATACATCCTGGACTGAGTTGTGGAAACAAGTAGGTGCATGTGGTAGTGGGGAAACATTCATATTAATTAACATGATAGCTATTTTCCAGCGAACTTTGGACCTTATTTAATGTTTCCACTTGGTTGCAAAAGCTCTGCAGCAGCCTTATTGGGGACTGCTGTGGTCTGTTTCTCGTTCCCTTGTCCTGCCTTCTTGCTTGCCACAGGACTGACCTTGTTGTAATCCAATTCAGGGAGCTAAACCAGATTGAAGGCTAATCACTTCTTATTTCTATAGGATTTATTTTCAGATGGTTTAGCTCCCTGAACTGCCTTACTAGCGGGTCAGATGAGCACCACCCTGGGGAAGAGGCTTGGCAGGGCTGCAGCAGCCCTGTGCAAGTTCAGACTGGTTTGGAATACTTTTGATCAGGGTTTCAGTGGCACTTCAACTCTGAATTTCTAAAGCATACTTAGGGACTCTGCAGTGTACTGTGCTTATTCAGTTACGCTGGTTACTGATGTTTGATCTTTTGTTTTCTTTTCCTTTTTTCACATTTCATAGTCCTCATGTGGTGAAATATTACGGCAGCTATTTTAAGAACACAGACCTGTGGATAGTCATGGAATACTGTGGCGCTGGATCTGTGTCTGATATTATTCGATTACGAAATAAAACCGTACGTCCTTTCTTCTTTGAATGTGTAAATGGGAAATAGGGGTGTCCAGCAGCTCAGGGGAGCTGAGTAGTTTGGACATAGTTTTCATGGTGTTCAATGCCTGACACAACCATTAGCCAGAAATTGAGGTGCAGGTCCTTTGTTCCTCTGAAAGCGAGAAAGTCGATGACATTGATCGAGTTTTGGTTATCTGGATAATGTAATCAGTGGAGCAGATTTTGGTTTGTTGGCTTTCCTGAAAACCCAGACTGAGCCCAAAGTAGAATCTGTAGTCTGTTTGACTTTGCCTTGTTTTGGTTATTACAGGATGAGAATTATTAGTTGAGAAGGGGTTATGGTATGTGAAATATGGTACATGTGTATGCTGATTGATATCTAATTCTACTGTATAATGCTGTAAGTCACTGACCAATTTCCCATTAGTATAGCAACTTCTAGTGAAGGCAATTAAATGGCAATTAGTGAATCTCAGGAAACATAGACTGAAACACAATAGTGTTGCATCTCAGCAACTGATGGGTTGGCAGTAACTTTTGTTTTCTTTAGCTCACAGAGGAGGAAATTGCTACAATAGTGCAATCAACACTGAAAGGACTAGAGTACCTACATTTTATGAGGAAAATACACAGGGACATCAAAGCTGGAAATATATTGCTAAATACAGAGGGACATGCTAAACTTGCAGATTTTGGCGTGGCAGGACAACTTACAGTAAGTAAAACCAAGATGGTTGTGTACACTTCTGTTTATCTTTTTAACCTGCATGTGAGTATGACGTGCTTGTGGAGACTTTGAGGAATTGTTCCAAACTTGGGTTTTAGCACTTTACATCAACATAATAAGATGCTAAACCAGCAACAGATTAGAGCAGAGCTTTCTCTGTGAAAGCCTTTATACCCAAGTAATGGCTTGCGATAGCATTTGCTGATTTCTTCAGGATATCTGTAACTTCTGTAAGCACATTTCAATTCCTCTTTGCAGTTCTCTGTATCCCAGTCTTGCCGAGTCTAATAATGTGCATGCAAGTGGAAGATAATTAGGATGATAATTCATTAATGAACATTGGTGGCTAATACAGGTGCCTTTGCCTGGATCTTTATCCTGCTCTTCTTCTCAGGACACCATGGCAAAGCGGAACACAGTTATAGGCACCCCATTTTGGATGGCTCCAGAAGTGATTCAAGAAATAGGGTATAACTGTGTTGCAGACATCTGGTCTCTGGGAATCACTGCAATAGAAATGGCTGAAGGCAAGCCACCATATGCAGATATTCATCCTATGAGGGTAAGGACTGTGGTCTTTTAAAATGTATGGAAAGGACGTCTTGCTATTGTAGCTGCCTGAGTAACATATCAATGTGCCACCTGGCTTTTAATTTGTTTTCTGACAGTTGTTTGCGCTATTGATTAAATGAAAAACAGGTCTTTGAGAAGGAGAATTGCACGGGAAAGAAAATCACAATCCTCTTCCATTAAGACATAGCTGAAGCTCCCTGTGTTAGGTGTGAAGAAACATATTTTCAGCTGTATTATCCAAAGTGATTTTTTTCTTTTCTTTTTTTAATGCAAATACAAATTTTTTAAGACAAAAAAGGCAGATTCACATCTCTTGGGGCACATAATGGCTCAGACAGAAGTGTAAGCACGTAGTGAGAAAATTCTGATTTCTTGCTGCTTGACCTCTCTGAGCAAATTTACATATAATATTGGCACAAACTCTTCAGAAGCAGCAAATTCAAAACATCTGTTGTTTGTTAATACCAGTGTATGTTTGTGTGTGTTCATGTTGTATTGTTGGAAAGCATTAAACTTTGTTTGCAAATGTGGAATATTCTTCTGGTTTTAGGCAATTTTCATGATTCCCACCAATCCACCTCCAACATTCCGGAAACCAGAGGTCTGGTCAGACAATTTTACAGACTTTGTAAAACAGTGTCTTGTCAAGAGCCCGGAGCAGCGTGCCACTGCAACCCAGCTTCTGCAGGTGTGCCTTTTCTTACAAGAACATAAGCTCTAGAGAAGGATTGCTAGGGTAGGCAGTGCCACGTGTCTGTTGCGATCTTGGTTTCATTTCTTGCTGCTCCTGCTCACTACAGACTTTACTTTTTAATATGTCATTTTAAAAATCTTACACTCAACTTCAACTTTTCAGTTCTTCTCTAAGGACCAGTCTGACTTCAACTTTCCATCTTTGTCTTCTCTGGGTTGTTTTTTTTTGTTTGTTTGGCTTTTGGAGGGTTTTTTGTTGTTTAGTTTTGGTGGTTTTTTTACTTTCAAATTCTCACCAGCTCTGCCAAGAAACTGCCTCTTAAAGAAGGGGAGGCTAAATGAAAGTGATTGCTCTGAATGGTCTCGATGGTGATGATCTGTGTAATTGATTCTTGACAACTAAGCTGCTCAGGAAAGTGAGTGGAGTTGTGGAATGGAATGAGCCAAAGGTCTTGCAGCAGTAGTGCCTTTGGAGCATGGTCTTGTTTGGACGTCTCCCTCCTGTGCCAAACAGAAGTCATGGATTTTTACTTTAGTAATGTATCAAGTTAAACCTTAATTTTGATTGGAAGTAGACTATTATAACAATGTTTTATTGTTATATCTTGGCTCGGGTGCAGTGCTTATTTGTTTTCAAAATCCTTTTCAGCATCCTTTTGTTAAAAGTGCCAAAGGAGTGTCAATTCTGCGAGACTTGATAAATGAAGCAATGGATATCAAGCTGAAACGTCAAGAGGCACAACAGCGTGAACTAGATCAAGATGACGAAGAAAATTCAGTGAGTATTTAACAGTAACTGTGCACAAAGTCCAAACTCTTGCTCCTTTCATAAGGCTTAGCTGCTTTGTTTTTCGTTTTGGCACTATTTTATCCAGTTGCACTTGGATTTTATGTAGTTCTTGAGGTTTCTACTTAACCCAGTGCTTGGTCCCTGCTCAATCTTTATAGAGTGGGATAGCCAGCATGTATGGATTGCTGTTTAGCTTGTAGTGTAGCTCCAGACCTGTGATTGAATAGTCTACAAAATAGTGTACGCAGAAGACTTGGTATATTTTCCCAGTTGGATTATGTTGTTTATTCAGTAGTGAGAATTGTTCGTTGTAGATTTACGTCTTAGACTGCTCTCCTGGTATAAAATAATAATATCATCTGTGATGCACTATGATATAAGTATGTTGTGTTGTTTTACTATTGTGCTTTAGAACCCCCCTTATAGAAACTTTCTACTACACAAGAGCAACCGACAGAAACCTGAGGTGAGGGCATGACAAGTGTCCAGGGGATTGCTGTGAATTTAAATATGGGCTCCTTGTTTCAGTGGTTACAGCATGTGAATATGGAAAGCATGTTGAAAGCTGTTTTTTGAGCCTCTGCCTGCTTCAACCTGAATAAATGAAATGGACAACAAAAGGCATTATATGCCAGACCTTTTCAGAGGTTAGACTTGAACAGCATGGTCCACAGCCTGGATGCTGAAAGTGTTGTTCATCTAGTTCTCCAGTTTAGGACTGCCTATTTATTCAGTGTGGAAGTAACTTTACTGGTCATGTTGCCATGATGTTGGCTCTGACAGTATTGTCCCTACCCTGTATTTCTTGATTTCTGACTGCTCTGGAGTCACATTGCTGAGAGATGATGTCTATGTAGTGGAGTTGAATGGTCTCTGTCAGTGTGCGTGTTCTCCTGAAGCTTCTCTACTCCATGTCTGCTAGCAGAAAAGTGTTCCTAAGCACTTCCCAAGTGCTATGGAAACTTCTGCTGTAGTCCTTTGTTAAGTGATGTGTAGCTAACAAATCTATTACTTCCTCTCGCCCACTCATCTCCACATAAAATTACTTTTCCTCCATTAACATTTCATGTAGTTTTCTCCTCCTCTTGCTATTGGTTTTGAGGCTGGGAAGTAAATTATGTAGACACCCTTGACAGAAAAGATAAAATGCATGGAACACCAGAACATGGAGGGGTGTGCTTCTTCCTTTCAATGACATTGAGATGGAGTATTACAGCTCGATGTGCAAGACCTGTCTTTTCCCTCTAACACTAATACAGATCAGTAAGGCCATGGTTGCACATAATGAACCGTGAACTTTATCTTCACAACAAATATGAGTATCTCATCCAAGGTGAGATGCTTAGAAACTCTGCGTAAACTTAGGACCTAGGAAGTTACTTTTGTTCTTTTGGTTGGATAGCTGATCCACGTTTCCAAGAAACTAAATAGGTTGTGGAAATTTTGATCTTATTCTTCATGAAATCTTAGTCACAATCTATGCTTAGTGAAGCACACATCACCTAATGAAACTACCACCTCTGGCTGACTTCCTGTGCCAGGAAGTTGTCCTACCAGAATTTGTTTCAGGAGCTTGTGTTTTCCTACAGAATCAGGCTCTTGAGCCTTGACAGCAATAACTCAAACTTGTATAATATTAGCACCTGTTACTAAGTGGAAAGATAAGAAATAATTTTCATGCAAAAAAAATTACTTACTTTAATAATTTCTTTCATTCCTTTTAATATAATTTCAAATTTGATTCATTTTTACTCAGTGCTTCTGAAGTTGATAGCAGGTAAAACTACCTAAATGTTAAAGACAGGCTCCTAATCATTTTTCTTCAGTGTGCCACATGCACTCCGGACTTTGACCCGTTGCTAATAACTAGTGACTCCTCAGTGAACTGTACCACTTGAGACAGGGGTTTTAGATCAACTGTTAAAACTGGCAACATGAATAGAAACACTAATGACTGAAGGAGTATAGTAATCTACTCTTACAGACAGGTCACCAGGTCGGAAATGACATACAACTTGCATTGAGAAACACTCTGCTGATTATTTATCTGTTCTCATATTTGTCACGCTGGCAGAAAAGTATGAAGACTTTTCATTACCTGTTTGGAGATGACAGGGAGAGAATTAAGTGCATAAAACAAAATGTTGCTTCTATGTGTATTTGTAAAAATCTTTGGATTAGTAAGACTTGTCTGTATTCAAGGACACATTCTTCATGGGACTTCACCACCATCAGTAAAAATGTATTTATGACATCCTTGTACAGGAAGAAGATGAAACTGATTCAGGTACCATGGTGAGGGCAAGTGGAGATGAAACTGGTACCATAAGAGCTGTCAACACCATGGCTGATGGAGCCAACACAATGATAGAACATGATGGCACCTTGGAATCCCAGTTGGGCACAATGGTCATAAACACTGAAGAGGAAGAAGAGGAGGGCACCATGAAAAGTAAGAAAATATCTTTAACTTCTAGAATATTACTTAAGACGTAATGTGGGCTATGATGTGTATTCCCAATCTGCTTTGATTTTTTTTTTTTTGTGGTTGCTTTTAGTTGTAGGGAGCTAGAATTCTTAGGTGAATGCCCTCCGGCAATGGAGAAGAGACCCTTTCTAGGTCCAAGTTTTAAGCCATTCTTTTTAGTCTTGCATTTGGGATAGCTGACAAGTTGTGCACAATTTCTACAAGCTTCTGTGGTGATCAAAAACCATCTGATTCTAGCTAATGTGGCGGGGTTTGTTGGTTCTTTTTCGTCGGTTGTCTCTTTCACTGAGGAGGGAGATTGTAGCGTAACGTTAATAGAAAAAATTGTGTTGCTTTAGAAGGTGATCTGGCAGCTGAAAACAGCAAGTATGTTTCAGAACTGATGCCTCAAATTAAGGGCTGTGTTTATAAAATGACAAATACCTCGCAGGTTTCAAGCACACCAAGGCATGCAGTGGGAGGAGACAGCATGTCTCTAGACTTGTGTGTTTTTTCAGCGTTACCTTAATCACTAAGGACAACCGAATAAACTGTATTGCTGTTGTGAGGCATTCAAGTTGAAATCTGTTCCACTCTAAAATAGAAAAACTTACAAAAACTACTAGCCTTGTCCCAGGATGGAAGATTTTAAATGATGTGACGCATGGATGTTTGCTCAAGGACTGAAGAAAGTGCCGAGTTGGGGGCTCAGCAGTAGTTAAACATGACCATCATGGGCAAGGCTTGTTCTTTTGGCTCTTGCACTCCTTCCAAAGACTTCCTTGGCTATCTGATTTTGAACCTTCAGCTATTCTGAGAGAGGAGAAAAATTCTCAACGTGAGTTTTCTTAGGAATTTCTCTGTTAAAAGCTTTTTCCATTTGGGAGCTTTGTAGAGCTTGTGGAAATATGCTTATTTTGAGAGTGAAATTTCAGCAGAATCTGTTTAAAAAGTTTTCAAACTTTGGCAAGCACGGATTCAGCACATGAAAAACCAGATGTGTCAGCCCATGTAGCAGGTGGTGGCAGCAAAGACAATGGAGTGATGCTGTCAGGCTTTGTGGAACAAGGTAGCTCTGGCAAGGAGATGGGGATGCTTATAGTAGCTAAAATGATGCCCAAAGAGTGGGACATGTTAACAGCCTTAAACCTAGTGCAATTACAGTTTCTTTACAAATAGACAACACTGTTAGTTTCTCATCACCAGTGCGTATTGTTCCATTTCATGATGCACAGTAACAGGGGTTTTCCTGTCTGTGGTGCTCCTGCCCCAGCTACCAAAGGTGTGTAAGTAAAGTGCCTCTTCAGTTGATCTTCCTGTGTTTTAAGATTGCAGCGCTTGTAACACAAAAGCATCATACGAACTAGTGTGCAGAGATTTGAAGAGGTGCCTTTGATATTATCTTTTTTTGCAAGGACATACTCTCATTTTGAGTAGAATCAGAGTATAGCAGTGTCTTCAACATAGTGTAGAATCTAACCTCAAGAGGGAGCTCCAGAACAAGCTCTAAGAGCTCTACATCTCTGTGACTACAAAGTCGACTTATTTTAAAGCTTCCTTAGACTTCAAACTCTTAAGCACTTTGTTCTTCAACTGCTGCTGCGTCATGGTATTCGAAGCTGAGTATGCAGTAGAAGTGCCTGAGCAGCTCTGCCTGCTGGAGGAAGCATTCTGAAATCTTAGGTGCAGGTGATGGTTAACACCATACCACATTTGTGTCGATGGGTGTCACACAGTGGTATCCAGCACTCTCTGCTGCAGGCTGTGCTGTGTTTTCATAACTGGTACCTGCATTCCAAGAAATCTGATGTCAATGAGTAGTATTGTACCAGACTAAAACTTCGATTTTAATACCTCATTCTCCTCCTTTGCCAGTACTGTAATTCTGGAATTCTGGCCACTGCATAGAGCAGTTCTGTGTGTGTTTCTGGGCTGCACTGCAAGGCAGTGTCTTTGAGCAGCTTGCCCTTCATGTGAATTGCCTATAGCTCCATTTTTCAGCTTGCCATTTTGGTATTCGGGTTCTTATAACATTCTGTTAAATTGATTTAATGGTAAAGCTCATGAGCCTGCTACAGAATTCTCTGGAGCAAGCTCTTTTTGTAATCTTAAATATAAATGTAATAATGCTGTTTGAGGTTGAAGAAGCTTCATTGATTCGTATTTTTAAGAGCATTATTTCATTTGGCAGCTTGTGTTATGACTCACAATAAAATCTGGCTTAGGTCAATAAAAAAGTTCTGATTTTTCTTGTATGGCATTAGTAGAAGAATTTAGCTTCCTTACGTGTCTTGGGCTTTTTAACTGCAGGCTTCTGAGCTTGTTCTCTAGCCCTTCCTCCTACTTCCAAAAAATAAATCTCTGTCATCACCAGTTTTTGGTTTGGTTTCATTTCTTCTTAATTTAAAAAGTGTTTATAGGATATTGAAATACAATGCTTTAGATAGGATTGTCTTAGAAATGTTTAGCAAATAGCTTTCAATAGCCTTGAAAGTGATTCTTTTCATAAATCAATTGATGACTTTTCAGGCTCAGAGGAAAAGCATTCGTAAATCCCAGTATATTACATTGCAGGGGAAGTTTTGTTTTGTGGTCAATTGAGCTGTAATTCTGTTTGCTTAAATTCTTTCATTTGCTTGGCTCTTTTCTGGGCATTCAATATAAATACTCTGTCAGCATTAAAAATGTCACTGTGACATTCTGTTATGCGTTTTGAAAGCACTCAAGTGATTGCCTGAAACCGCAGATACTAAATTGCGCTGCGATGCATTTTACTTATAAATCGATTGCTAACAGATTACTTATGGATTGCAGTTAAACTATTCCAAGAAAACTTTGGAAGTAGCTGAAGAGCTGTAGATGAACAATGATTTGTAATAAGACATTTCCATTGTGGTTGAAAGCTGGAATAACTTTTGAACTGTTAATATGTCTGAAATAATCTTTTTTTTTTTTCCATTTTCCTATGAGAGAATACATAGTGCTAGTAAACAGTGCAGCATTTTTTACTCTTTTTGCTTTTTCTGCTTTATTTGCTATAGGTCTTCAGTGGAAACTTGGCATGAGTTTTTCTCTCCAATTTAGAGAGTGGAACATAATTTTATAATATAGCAGATAAACGTATTGCCTTCCTTGGACACTGTAATACAATCAGATCCAAGTGAAATACGATCTAGTTTGTCTAGTACTATAATCTGTCCTATTTTCTACTTTAAAGGGCCTCTTGCTTATTTAAGCATCAAATAAAATGACACTGGGAGAACACAGAACTGCCAGCAGTGGTGTGAGTTGGGCTGTCTGGTTTGGGGATTGAAATGAATGAGGGATCTGGAGATGGTGGAAGAATTGTGGGTGTGGGGGTTTATTAATGCAGCACGTATTCAGTAGTGTCTGGTGCAGAGGGGGACCAGAAGCTCTAATAACGCTGTTGCGTCAACTTTGATCATGTAATGTGCAGGTAAAAATCCTTCATAGTTTGTGAATGTTTAAAATAAAAAATTCTAGGCTTCAGTCTTATAATACAGTTTGAGGTGGTTTGGGTTTTGTTACACTTTTAACATGCTGACACTGCTAAGTACGGTTGTGTCCTTTCAAAAAGATATTTCCCCTTTTGGGGGGAGATTGGATTTAACTTATTAGCAAGTTAAATGAGCTAAGATGCAAACTTCACAATTTCCCATTAGAAAAATGACTTGGAGTAAAGCTTGTTAGTCTTGGTGGCTTTGTGAGACATCCAGTGGGTGACACTTAAACATGAACCTGAGAAGTGTTACTGCCAAGACTTGGGAAGCTTTTTTCCCCCCATAATTAACCTGTGATTTTTCAAGTAAAGCAATGACTGTAAAAGCTGTAACATGAACAGCAAAAGGAATATGGAAGCTTTATGTGATTGTGTTAATATTTTAATTGAATGAAGTATTACTGGTAGGTAGCTGAGGTAGTTGTAGGTGGTGTAATATCAGTATTTGTCCAAAAAAGTGCAGCTTCATATTATCCAAATATCCGATGCAGGTACTGTAGAGAATAGCTCTGCATCTTGTCAAGATTTACATCACGTGCATGTCAAAGATGTTGGCTGTGTTTTGCCTCTGGTTTTCTCCTCAGATAATAGCTCTTTGTAGCAGCTTCCCACTACTTAGTGTTAATGCCCAGTGGTACAGTTCTGTGTTTAAAATAAATTGGACCATTTAGGCATCATTGGGCCATTGAACACTCTTAGCATTATGCATTTAAATAACACGCTGCTTATAGAAACTCCTACACTGATTAAATTCTTCTCGACTGTAAGAAGCATTGTCCTGCTACTCTCGAGGTGTGAGGAATACAAATCTTCACAGATAAGTCTTTCAGCTGTGCTACTTTCTGACTTTTATCTTAATAGCATCCTTGCTGGCAAACTTGACATAAACAGTGACTGCACAGTTTAAGAATATCAAGTTGTGTGGACTGCAGACAGTGGTTTTGAGCGATGGGAGGTGTTGTATATGCTGTCACTTTGTTGTGGGTTTGTTTTTTCTGTTTGAATAGTGATAGGCTACTGGAGCTCAGTGCAGGGTGCTAGCAATTGAAATAGTGGTTCTGTGCAGACTGAAGCATGAAGCGACGTCCGGGATCTAAGTTGGATGCTTGTCCACCTTTGGTTGTCCTGAATATTTGACAAAGCTTTAACACTAAGACAGAGTTAATGATCTGTTAATATTTATGTTTGCTGAGACATTGAAATTGGAGAGGTGTATGTGTTTATCACAACTATTTTTGCTGTTCCTCACACTTTAAGCACTCCTGCATTTGTGATGGGGGGACAGAAACTAGGGGGGTTATTTTTTTGTTTTCTGAGCAGCAGCATTGACTTGAAGATGGGAAGTAGGACTAACAGAGTCCTGAATAATATACAGGGGGCAGTATGCTTCAGGAGGCTCAACCAAGAGACTGAGTAAATCACTTAGTAAGTATATCCACGTCCCATACACATGCATATATTTGCATATACAGGCAAACTGTAACCTACCTGTGTCTTCTAAGAATAAACTTACTTCCTACTGGATCAAAATAAATCCTGGAGAAAGCTTTCCTCCTGAGCAGGAATGAGAAAAACGCAATATAAATTCCTTAACTGCAGAAGTTTAAAACCAAATTCATTTTTACCAGCAAATTTTTTAAGCTTCAGGAAAAAAATGTTCCTTGCCATGTTGTTTTCTGTTCTCTCTAGATAAGCAAATGTGTTTCTGAGTTATGAATATAAAGGGTGTTAGCAAATGCTTCCTTGGTTATATGCCCTTTGGGGAGCCTGAGCTGTTACCCACAGTGTGCTGGACCTGACGACTGCATCCCTGTCGGTGACGTTGTTTCCCTGTTAAGATTCATCAGAACCTGAGCCAGATGATGCAGGATATGAAATGTTCACTTCTTTCTTGATGCACCTTCACATTTCGCTGTCTGTGACACATTCTGTGGTCGCTGGACTAAATTAGCAATTCAAGCTAATGAGGTGAAAGATGTAAGGTGTTCACTGAAAATTTGTGATGCAGGTTTCTTCCTCCATTATAAATATATAACAGCTTGCTTTGCTGAGTTTTTATATAAGAGATCCAAAAGGATGTAACCTGGTCTTAAACAGCTTTCATTACTGTGAGGGCTTCCTCCTCTTTCAGAAAGAGTCTTCAATTGTATACGCTACAGCTTTGAATGGGTGTTGGTCCTCTTCTCTTTAGATGATTTTCATAGAATCATTTCATGTCTTAGATTCATTAAAAGAGATTAGTTAGGATACCAAGCATTGATTTTTATGGTGATTTAGGAGCTCTTTCTTGATAGCAATACCTGTTGGGTATGTTCTGTTTTGATTTAGTTTGAGATAGGCCATAATTATGGGAAGACTTGTCCCCATAACTCTTCTTATCTATTGAAGCTTATGTGGTCTGCTTTTAATATGAGGAGATCTCAGCTTGTACTGCCAGTGGGTGAATTCATTAATGATGGAGCACTTTTTGCTCTGGTTGAATAAATTGGCATCTCTCTGCTCCACTGCATAAAATCACTCAGTCCTGATCATACTGTACAAATTACACTGTTCAGCTGCTAAAGTTCATCTGTGATCTCTTAAGAAATAGCCTGAAGCAAGTAAAACTGCAGTTCCATTTAAAATTTAATATTAATGAAGCATTGCTTGCACATAATCATCAGGCAGTGTTTTGTGCATCCTAACTACAGGTACATCTTCAGTCTTAAATTCAACCTAAAGCAGACAGCAGCTTACTGAGACTGCTGGGGACTAAGCCTGTGAGAAGTCTGTGAAAGATCTATGCTTATTTAGACCACTAAAATGAAAGATGACATTGGATGTGAGAACTCCTTAAAATAAAAATACTAAAAAAGGGCACGGAGGGAAGGTGAACACTGTAGAGGATGATGGTTTGAACGCTGAAGAGCTGAGGCTTGCTCCAGAACAAGTGCATATACACTCACTACCCGTGAACTTCAGCCTGGAAATGCAAGGGTTTATGACTCCAGAGAAACAGCAAGCCTGTCAACAGCAAGGACAAGACACCAATTGATTTACGACAGACCTTGATCCCTGTGTGAAAGGGACTATATAATCTTATATATGGTAGCAGAAGGCTGTGCTGCTTGTCCCAGCGGATCCTTTCTGGCATTACGGCTGAATAAAGGCAGGTAATAGCTCTGCTGCTTTAAAGTTAACATGAGTGCTCTTCACTGCATCTCTGCAGAGCTTGTTTGAGCTCCTGCTTGCAGGGGTGCAACTTCCTGGGCTTTGTGCAGGGTATTTGTGATACTTTCCTAGCACAAGTCAACTTAAACTTTGGTTTTGTTGCTCCTGACACCTTGTTCTCATAAACGCAAATATTATCCATTGCTAAGGCCAGTTGTCCTTATAAAGATTGCAGCCTTCTGAAATCTTGACAAATACATATACATGTTCCCAGTATCAGATTTTAGTTCGATGTTGCTTATGTAGTAATTGTTCATTGTTGATTTACATTATCTTCTTTGTAGATAAATTTGTGGCATGTTCTCCTGGCAGTTCCCAGCCATAACTTCAGCTTCAATTTTTGTGAAGGGAGGAAGTCTCTCACCGTGGTTTCAAGAATATGTATATTAAGTATTACCTATATAAACTGACTTGAGTAGAGAGCATACAAAAAGTGTTCTTGAAGTTATCTTATTTTCTCTTATGACAAGTATTGTGATTCTAGAATATTCACCCTAGGTAGGTAACAGCAATCTCTTTGAAGAGGAAAGACTAATAAGACAAGGATTCTTCTGCTGTCAAGTTTGAGTAGAGAATAATAATTCTAGAGAAAAGCAGAAATTCTAGTTTCATTACTCAGCAAGCTTGACAGAAGGACTTTGTAAATCCCACTTTCCTTTTAAAGGCATCCTTTGAAGCTCAAGAGCTTCTGAAAATTGTCGATTGTGAGAGCTAATTTGACAAAATCAACAAAATGAGTGCTTTGATTTCTGGGACTAGATGGTACTGAATGATCTGGTTTCATGGATGTTCTTTACTGCTGGGGGGAAAAAAAAGTAAGTAAATCTCCTGTTGGTTTAATTGACTGTGCTGTTCCTTCTCTATCATTCTACTTTCTCTGCGGCATGGAAATACAAATGGCCTGAAGGCTTTCCACACCTTTGTCATCTTTTGCTTGATGTAAGGCAGTATGTTGCAGTCAGCCACTAAGACTGACCTCTTCATTCCCTCCAGTATTCAGACTGGTGACATTTTTGGGAAGGGAGCACATTGTTGTTTAAGTTTTTCTTTAAAACTTGCCCTTGCTGTAGCCTGGCAGAGGAGAGGCTTAGTATGCTGAGGCCGCTGGCTGTTGCTGATGTTGCCTCGCTGGCTTTTTGCAATGCCCTGCATCTGTCAGGTGTCTTTTGTCTCATCTGGACTGTTTGTGCTTTGGGTAAGGACTGTCCCATCTTTTGTGGTACCACATGCAGTTGGACTTTCCTTTCAAATGCTGAAGGGGTACACTGAAGTTGGTAGTAAGCTTAACGTGATGCTCCTTTAAAAATCAAAATCTAAGGGGATATTTGTTCACAATTTACAGCATTCTCTACCTTTGGACCAACCCATTTCACATCTTGTTCTGTTCTCATGCACAATAATACTGGTGTTCTTAGACTTTTCTAAACACGACTTTCTACCAGGCAGCACTTGTGAGTTTCCGTGGAGGGCTCCTGCCAGTGCCTGTGGCTCCCTACAGCCAACCCAAACCTGCAATTCTGCAGTCAGCTGGACAGGCTCCAGCAGAGCTGTGGTGTTCCATTTGTGTAATTAATACAGCTCCTAAACGATGACTGCATATCTGAATGGTAGACCATTAATGGCTCCAGGGAGTTCTCATGGCTCATCCTTGTAGGCAACTCTTTAAGTTCCAAAATAAATGCATGATGAAGCCTTTCTTGTGACTGCAGGGTGACCTTCTCAAAAAGGCTCTTCTCTGCCACAGCTGTGATCTCACTTTCTGTCAAACCTTCATATTTTAGTCTAACCCTATAAAACCAGGAAGCTAAATGCTTTTTGGCACGGACACATTTAGTGCTCTGTCATCTTTCAGCAGCATCTGCTTCTGCAAATAGCAGTGATCGATTTTTGTCTTCGGCTGCCTGTTATCCAAATCTTAAAGATATAGCAGTGTGATTCTTGTGTTGAATTAATAGCAGATCATCTTTGGAAAGATGACACTGATGTTAAGTGCCAACATTAACGAAATGATATCAAGTCGTGCTGGGCTGATAATTGATTTGCTATAATGTCTTTCTGTCTCCAGAAGTGTTTCTGTTGGTCTTGCTGCATACTCACCCCTACTGAGATCATAGCAGCAACTACAGCTTCAGACATCTTAAATCTGTATTCTGGCTATTTTTAATTTTATCTTTTTTTTTTCCCCCATTTTTTTGTCAGTTAGCAATCTCTATTTTAATCAGTTCAAACAAAAACCAAACCAACACTAAAGATGCAGTGTTACATGTTGATGTGTAGAAATGTACTAAAATTAGTGACTAAATGTACTAAAATTGGTGACTAAATGTACTGAAATTGGTGACTAAACGTTTCAAGTGCCTGAGGTGAGTGCAGGGTTAGAGGTGTCTGACAGGGGGTGTGAGGGATGTTAGTCACAGCTTGGCAGGGACCTCTGAAGGTTATCAGTCTGCTTCCCTGTGCCATGGCTGGAACCAGGTGCAGTGGTGCTCGCAGCCTTGCATAGTCATTTCAGCCCTGCGGTATTGCACAACCATTCCTGTGTGGAAACTTTCTTCAGCCGAGTTGCCCTCGCTACAGTTCAAATCCTTCCTCTCATCCTTTGCCCGCTGATAGCAGGGCCCATTGAGGTGGGAGACCACAGTGGAGCCTCTCCTGCCCTCCCCATGCTGAACAAACCCCCTTCCCTTCCACCCTCTCACCATGGTAGAGACCCATTTGGTGTCCTGGCAGCCTTCTGCTGCAGCCCCCCTCCCTCCCAGCTTTTTGGTCACTGGTAGGGGTGAAAATCCAGTTGCACTCTTCAGGATTATAAACTACCACCACTGCTTCATGTACTTCCTTTGTCTGTTTAGTTTCTGCATGAAAACAGACATTTTTGGTGAGGCACTGGGGTGGGTTGCCCAAGGAAGTTGTGAATGCTCCATCCCTGGCGGTGTTCAAGGCCAGGTTGGACAGAGCCTTGGGCGACATGGTTTAATGTGAGGTGTCCCTGCCCATGGCAGGAGGGTTGGAACTAGATGATCTTAAGGTCCTTTCCAACCCTAACTATTCTATGATTCTATGATTCTATGATTTTATTAAATAAAGCTTGGGTATGGCTATGCCTTTCACTAATTCAAGTTGCCAGGGGAGAGGAACCTCAATCCATCTCACTGTTATCAGTTTGATGCCAGTGCCAGCAAGAGCTGCCCAGAGCCTGGAAGGGGATTGCAGGTCAGCTGAAGAGCAGCACAGAGGAATTCCAGCCACTCCAGCAGCAAGTCAGCTTCATGGAGGGTCCAACTTAAATACCTATATGCAAATGCATATAGCATGGGGAATAAATGAGTGGAGTTAGAGATCCTTAGGGTGGCATGGAGGGTACGCAGCAGCCCTGGACTTCAGAAGAGCAGACTTTAGTCTTCTCAGAGATGTGCTTGGTAGAGTACCATGGGACAAAGCCCTGAAGGGAAGAGGGGCCCAAGAAAGCTGGTTAATATTCAAGCATTGCCTTCTCCAAGCTCAGGAGTGATACATCCCAACAAAGAGGAAGTCAGGCAAAAATGCCTGGATGAATAAGGAGCTCCTGGACAAACTCAGACACAAAAAGGAAGCCTACAGAGGGTGGAAGCAAGGGCAGGTAGCCTGGGAGGAATACAACCCAAACCGTTCTATGATTCTAGGATAATTCAGTGATGCTACAGTAGGTTGTTGTTCAGTAGATGTAACTAGTTGTTTACAAATCCTGCAGTTGTTGGTAAAACACAAGATGGGGGAAATGAGCACGGTTATTTCAAGTGACACTGAATTAAGCTCTGGCATGAGCAAACAGTCTTTAAGAAAAAAATAACTAGAAAAGAACTGGAGCGAAACGCTTTCAGTCTCCTTTGCTGCAAACAATTGTTTTTGAAACACAGAGTACAAACTTGATAAAGATGTTCTTTCTTTTTTCCTAGGAAGCCTGAATTACTGAGCTCTAGGCTGGCTGTGTATAGGTTAGCCCAGGTAGTTATGAATTTCTCTATTTCTGCAACATTTGCTGGTGTTAAACATTGCCATGATTGGCCATAGCAATTTGCCTCCTGCTTCAAGTAGGCTGGACTGCAGCAGAATACAAGGGGTGCATTTACTTCGTTCTAAATAAATGTTTTATCACTTAGCAGTAATTGGATTGCTATTGTGTTACAGTAATTATTCCCAACAGCAAATCTGTTCTCCATTTTGTACACATGTTCCCTGACTGACCTTCACGCAGCTTGTTTTGAAGGTGTCTTTCTTGATCTAATTCTGGATGATAAGAGGTTTTGTTTTGTTTTTTAAAAGAAGGAGAACTACTGTCAGGGGTAGAATAATTTGTCTTTGCTCCAGTTGTTATGGTGCAAAAGTATAAGCACTTCATTCATGCTTGAGCTTTTAGCTGACCCTGGAGAGGCAGCACGATGCAGTGCTTTTTCAAAATGCATCATGACATTTCGTGCTGTGTAGAACCACACTTCTCTCAGTATCACAACCAAAATATCCTGCCAAGATTTCTTATACTGCATGGAAATTTGTTCTGTAATGTGTCTGTAGACAAATAACTTCCTAAAGTATCTCATAGCTGACCAAGGAATTCCTACACTTGTCTGAGGATCTGAGAGAGTGTGTCAGGGAAGTTCTGGATCACTTGATGGCAATTTTATGTGCACGAGTAATACTCAGTGATTAAATTTTAATGGGTTTTCAGAGCAGCTTATATTTTTTCAAGAAGAAAGCACTGCTGAATGTCCTTAGCAAGCAGTCTTGTGATAGCCTGCCTTCTCTACAAACTCTTGCAGGAGAATCTGCATTTTGCAGACTCCACAAGCCCATCAAAGGACAGCTCCATCCCCTGTGTGCTTGTCTGAAGCTCTAAACTTTTGGTTGATTGCCTGCCTGATAGACTATATTTATTTCAAATGTATGGCATTTGACAGTGAACTTATTTCCACAGTCCACAATTAGGCTATTGTGATGCCATTTTCTGTTAACTCTAGTCCTAATCTTGCTTTCTGAAAATGATGATTTCTGCATTGCCTAGGACATGCATTTCAAATATGAGTAACCTCCTTCGGTGTCTAAAGAACCATGTTTTATCAGAACAACAACATTTTACTAGGTACTGTTACAGTGCTTACTTCCATTATGCTCAGGTTTTGTGAAGCATTTTACCATAATGAGCAGCACAGTGGCATTAAGCTGTGAGTAGATTTTAGCTGCATTTGCAGCTGTCATGGTCTTGCGGTGCAGGCTGTAAAAGCATGTTGGCTGTGCAAGGCTGCCTCTTCATTTAGATTGAGACTCTTTAAAATATACTAGCTGCACTCTAACACACAGGCCAGGCCAGTTTTAAGTGTGAGTAGTCTGGGCAGTGTCTGATGTACCAGTTGCACTAGTAAAGAAATCATATTTGGAGATCATAGAATGGTTTGGGTTGGAAGGGACCTTAAAGCTCACCCAGCCCCACCCCCCTGCCACGGGCAGGGACACCTTCCACTAGAGCAGGTTGCTCCAAGCCCCTGTGTCCAACCTGGCCTTGAACACTGCCAGGGATGGGGCAGCCACAGCTTCTCTGGGCACCCTGTGCCAGCACCTCAGCACCCTCACAGGGAAGAGCTTCCTAATATCTAATCTCAGTCTCCCCTCTGTCAGTTTAAAGCCATTCTCCCTTGTCCTGTCCCTACACGTCCTTGTCAAAAGTCCCTTTCCAGATTTCTTGTCGGCCCTTTTAGGCGCTTGAAGCTGCTTTCCAAAGCTATTTTGACTTCTCTGTCTCTGTACCATTACCCGTTTCTTATTACCACGAGTTTCTTAAGTGCAGTCTGGAATTGAATGGTTAATCTATATATCTGGCTTACTTGAGTAATTCACTAAGAAAGCATGTTTAGAGTGCTAACTGACTGCTTATAAAAAGAAAACCAGAAGCTTTGCAAATTAGTTAAGCCTTTCTACCCAAGAAATGCAGAACTACTTCTACCCAAGGGGAGTTATGTGGTATTTGTATGGTAGACATGGTTTTGAAAGCCTCGCTTTGTGTACTGTTCTATTCATAAATATAAAGATGAGTTTCTGCTTGTAAAATAATGCTTTGTTAGTTGTGGATCTTTGCATATTTTGCAGTGTATGCAACCTGGCTGGGATGCAAAAACCCAGCCTCCCTAGTTGGTAATAGTTTAATTCTAGTATTCAGTGCATGAAGCTTGGTCACCTGGCAGCGTGATTTGATGGATGGATTGCAGAGGCCAAGGCCTCCAGCATTGTAATCAATTGTGTGGTGGGCTTTAAGCTTCCTTTTTCCAGTTTTCTTACTGCACAGCCAGTTTTATGATTGAAAAGATGCTGAAAAAATAGTACTTTAGCCAGTACTTTATCAGTACTACGTGATTTAGTGTGTGCTAAAAAAAAGAAAATCACTTTTGGACATGATATATAACCGAAAATTTATTTTTCAAAACACTTGTTTTATTTTATTTTTACCATTTCTAGGGAGAGATGAAACGATGCAGCCAGCCAAACCATCATTCCTTGAATATTTTGAGCAGAAGGAGAAGGAGAATCAAATCAATAGCTTTGGGAAGAATGTGTCTGGCCAGACAAAAAATTCATCTGATTGGAAAGTACCACAGGATGGAGACTACGAATTTGTAAGTCTATACTTTGAAATTCAATCAGTGTGACAATCTTTAAGAGTTTTAGTCAGAGCTGCTATAAGATTATTTCTTGTTTTGACAGACTAATGGAAACTTGAGGAGATTCTAATTGCTAATGCTTTTGGATGGGGCATTTTGAAAAACTCATTTTCTTTAGGTATTTCTCGTTAATCAGAACCAGTCATTATCTGTATACTTGCCTTGTTTAAAAGCAAACAAAAGAACAAAAAAGCTTGAGGACATAAGGATACAAGTTATCTTTCTTTACTTCCCCTTTATGCATTTAAAACGAAAAAACAGAATTCCAGATGGCAGTTGGAAAATGCAAATCCAGAATGTGTAGTGTTTGACAAAGAACAGTGTTAGAACCATTGAATTTCCATGTTTTTCTCCAGCTTTGGCACTGGGCTTTGTTCTCTTATATAAACATCAAGCTTGTCTTCATTCTTTCAGATCCGCAATTTCAGTCTTTCTAAGATTTATGTGCTCAGAATTTTCAGGAACTTTTCAGAAGTCCAAAGAAAGATTTATTCTTCATAAATTTGATACAATTCTTTTTTGTGAGGATGGAAAATTTCTGTTTAGAGTTCAGAATGCTGGAAGATTCATGCTCTGCTGAATGCTGCTCCCTCCGCTGTGTTTTCTTTCAGTAACACTTCACTGCAAGCACTTTGCAGTTCAAGTGTGTTGTGCACCTTTACAGCGTCTGTTGGTGTTGCCCGTGGTTCAGGTTGTCACACTGCATTCAGTAGCTGGCGAGATTCACTCCACCTTCACAAAGCAGTGTGGAAAGCGAAATCCCTCTGCTAGTCACGACTCAAGGAGATGCTTTACTTTAAGGCTGGGATAATAGCCGGAGCCTTTCATTCTCTTTGTGCAGATTTTATAGACTACTGCTGTTACATATGTTTTATTGTCTGTGCTGCCGCATCTCAAATTTTCTTACTTAGATTGAAAAGGATGGGTGGCTGAGTGGACCTGCTGCATTCTCTCTCCTGTAGCCTGTTGTGGTTTAACCCCAGCCAGCAACTAAATACCACACAGCCACTCACTCACTCCTTCCTTCCTGCCCCAGGTAGGATGGGGAGGAGAATCAGAAGGAGGTAAAACCCGTCGGTTGAGATAAGAACAGCTTAATAATTGAAATGAAGTAAAATAATAGCAGTAATCATGGGAAAAAGAGAGAAGGAGGAATAAAATTCAGGAAACACAAGTGATGCACAACACAGTTGTTCACGACATGCTGACTGATGCCCATCCCATTCCCGAGCAGTGATGAGTGGCTCCTGGCAACATCCTCCTGCTTCTATACTAACCATGACGTGCTGTGGTATGGAATATTCCTGCGGCTAGTTGGGGTCAGCTGTCCTGGCTGTGCTCCCTTCCAGCTTCTTGTACCCCTCCTCACTGGCAGAGCATGGGAAACTGAAAAGTCCTTGATTTAGAGTAAGCACTACTTAGCAACAACTAAAACATTGCTGTGTTATCAACATTATTCTAACACTAAATCCAAACCACAGCACTGTATCAGCCACTAGGAAGAAAATTAACTGCCCCAGTCGAAACCAAGACATAGCACTTCGCTCTATGTATCTTTAGCCTGAAGGCTTAAAGTCTCTGCATAAACATGTTTTGCATACATAACCTGCAAGCTGACGGTGTATCATAGGGTCTGGGCCAAACACACAATTCCAGTCAAGTCAGGTACTTCATTTATCTCATTCACCTTACATGCTGTAACTTAATTTAATGATAAACAATTATCTTTTCAATGTGTGATGTTTCCCAGGAAAGATGGACTAGTTTGGAGTATCTTAGAAGTCCTTTGTAGTCTGCAGAAGATGGCCCAAGGGGAAATTTGCTGTAATTATTTTACTTCCTAATTTGGTTGATAACAAGTTTACCAATTACCCTTATTTCCACTGAGTATGATGTATTCCACCCTCCATACTATGAGCTGTAGGTCCAGGCTGCACCCAGTGAGCAGCACAAGCAGTGGGGATGACACAGGAAAGGTCAGTGCCATTCTAGCAAATGGGGCTTACACGTAGTTTTAGAATGTGTGAAACAACTGTTTGACATGCACGTGACCTTGTTTTCTGATTTCCATTGGTACTGAAGTATTGCCCTGTGCATAGATTACCAGTGCACTGGAAGCAATAAAAACAAGCAATAAAAGCCAGCAATAAATCAGGCTTTGGGTCACCTTCATTTTGTAATTTGTAGAAATTTCACTTCCCAGCTGTATTTATTACGCCAGTTCAACTGTGTATGAGTATCCCAGCCTGTCTTGCATGCAAATTTAGTAACAGAGCTACTTTCTTTTCTGTAGGACAAGAAAAACGTTTGAAAGCAACCTTAATAAATACATGTGGGTATTTGTATAGCCCTTATCTGAGGATTAGTAGCAGTAACTTCACGTTGTGTATTCAGACTTAAAACTGGGTATTTTTCCCCTTTGGCTAAAAATGTATCTATTTGGTGGCTAGCTCTGGGTAAAAGTCATGTTTACTAATGCTTTATTAATTGAAAGCCTCAATGAAATAAGCATTGTGGAATAACTAAAAATTACATTTGTTAGGTGCATCAAGTACATGTGTCCTTCGTACGCCTGCAGCTATAACTTCTGCATTGTCACAGTGAGCAGGTTTGATCAGACTTTGTAGGATTTGCAGGATTCCAAGCAGAGGTGAGATCAGTGAGATGCTTGGTGAATACTAGTTCCTCCCAGGCCAAAAGAAATGACTGAAATATTATTGCTTTGTTCTACTGCAGACTAGATAAATATGCCTTCTGTATTCTGTATTCTCTTCTGTATTCCTCTCCCTCCAATGTGACTAGCACCTGGAGTCTCCTGTCTTCCAAAAAAAAAGGACAATATTAAATTACAAAAGATTTTTGCTCTCTTCCCCTGTGGGAAAACCATTTGACCTTTTCTTGACTAACATTGTTTCTCTGAAGCAGGCAAATAAGACACTATTTATATCACAATGGCAATGTCATGTTAGATGAGGGTTAGATTGAGTCAGCCCCATCCACTGCAGAGCTGAAAACCCCCGAGATCCTGTTCTGAAAGGTGATGAACTCCATTCCTCCAGACGTGACGCTCTGGCTATGCCCTGGTTGTGGTCAGAGGTGGCATAAACCCAGTGTTATTTCCAGCAGTGTATTTCCAGCCTTGGATTTCTGAGATAGAAATTATTATTAACTGATTAGTCAATGCCTGATGGTGTTAATGTTTATCCCCACTCGTGTATGAACAGGGATCTCTAAAGATTTAAGCCCTGCTTGATTACAAAAAATGTTTTCAGGAACATTATGATTTATATAATATGAGGGGAAAAAAATACTAATTATTGTCAAAAATTCTTGCATTTAGGAAGAGTATAACAAACTTTAATATGAAAATGCTGCAGGGGTATACTGTTAATGGGCAGGCTGCACTGTATGTATAATTTCTAATTGCCATAATCAGATCTCAGAATTTTTGTAGCTGAATTTAATTTTGCCAGTGAACATTAGTCACATACTGTTGCACAGACTTATATTAATAATGCCAGAAGATTTGTTTAGACAATGTCATGCATTTTTTCACTTTAATCTTTCAGTACTACTGTAATATACAGCAAAATTAATTGTGCAGTGTTTCGTGCCCTTAGACACAATAAACCCTTTTCTTATTCCTATTTTAAAAGCCTTTTAAGTGCTCTGAGCAGATTCTAATATCACTTGTGGCTAAAGTGGGATCACTTCTTTTCTTCTGGCCCTGCTTGAAAGGCCTTTAGTCTTGCCAAACCTATTGTAGCACATATTTGTGGATCATCCAGAATGTTGGGTATTATATCACTAATCATTTTACTGAAAGACTATTTTGTTAGCAAATTAGCAGGTTCCAGCCATTCATGGCTTATGGTAGCTATGAAAATACTGAAACCTCAGTTTAGTTTCATGCATGCGGTATCGCATGTGACAAAAATGAGTGGCAGTAGAGCCCCTGTCAAGTTTGAATTTTGCTATCATGATGCAGCTGCTAGTTTTTTAATACATTTAGTGTTGAGCTTAGGTTTTGCTGTAACTCTAATTCATAATTTTTCATGTATCAGTGAATCTATGCAAGTTAAGTATCCTAGGGGCTTGTTTTGGATGTAGAGTCAAATAGGACCTAATTTGTAACAGACACTAGAACAGGAGTACTGCAGGACATCAAGTCATTCTGCAGGCTTTACACAAGGAGTTGAAGCTGTTTGCTCCAAGGCTTTTTTGATTCCAATACTTGCGTATGTGCCAACCCTTCCTGGCCCGTGCAACGCAGCCTGTCAAGAGCTTAATTGGTACAGACACTTTTACATTGTCTTTAGCTGCTCTTGCTATCTGTGCTTCACTGGAAGAACACCAGGTGACAGCTGAGCTTTTGAAGGGAGGAATTGCCACTCACCTGCAGTGGAGAACTGCAACCAGCAGCAGTCGTTTTCTGCACTGGCAGTCTCCATCCTGCTGCTGCAGCTCTGGGGAGGAACCTGACATTCAGAAACAAGGTTTATATCTCTTTCCTAAGAAGTACCCTGCTTCCTTTGGGAAGACCTTGATTTGCTTGTATCTGCTAAGTCTTGGTAAATGAGATCTTTCCTTTTTCCTACAGTTATCAACAGCCAGTAGTGTGGGTCTTTCCTTCTCTCTCCTTGGCTCAGTGAAGAGGGTCTGCCTTCACAGGTTGAAGTAGAACTTTGGAGCAGGACCTTTTTTCCTTACAACATATATTCTTGAGAGTGTCAAGGTTTGCAGAAGGAGTAGACAGGGCAAATTTCTCAGCTTTCTGTGGAGGACTGCAGGAGATGGCAGTTGTCATGGACTTTGTTCACAGGTTCACCACGCTTCAGTGGTGCTGCAAGCGAACCTGTATTTCAGGTCTTGTGTTTCCATGTGCCAAGTGCTATTCTCTGCACTAGCTCATCTTTTTAGCTCCCTTTGAGAAGTGTCTCGTTGGCTGCTGATGGGAATTTCTTTGGACAGGAAAGATTGGTGTGATTTCCCCCAGTTCCAAAACAGACTTTAACACTTTTCAGTGCACAGTGTCATCTGTTTCTCTACTGCTGGGGAAGAGCGTCCTGCAGGCAGTAGAGCTGTTGCCTCCGAGATTTTTGCAGAGCAAAAGAAGGAAGATGAGCAGGAGGTGTTAATTGTCTCTAACTGGGGAGAAGAATGCAGGTGCTGATCTGCTGCCACTTTCGCCAGGGCTGCACAGTTAGAGCCCTCACGTACGAGCAACAGTTTTTGTCTCCACCTCACTATCTGCCAGAGATGGGCAGAGGAAGGACTTTGCTGAGTTCCAGGAGCAGGAGGAAGGGCTGGGTTTGATCCCACAGCTACAGATCTCTTTCCAATAACCGGTTTTCTAGCCTGCTGCTTCCAAAGTGTGTGGGCCCCAGCTTGCTGACCTCCCCACAGATTGTACTCCTTAAAATTGATTGGGTTTGAAATGAGGCATTTTTGTTTCCAAAGTGTCTGTAGACTGCTTACTGTGGTCTTTGGGTTTGCTTAGGAGCTCTTGCTCCAGACAGCGTTCCTCTTCTTTACACAGAGCCCTGCCAGGGGCTCCTTGGAACAAGAAGCTGTACGAGTTGGATGGTTCACCAGCCAGGGGGACGGGGGAGCAGTAGAAGCATATTTCAAAATGCAACTGCAATTAGCTCAAATAAGAGACAAAAGCAATAGACTGGCAAACTGTTGAAGCAAACATCAAGAAAACACTTAAATTTTAATAAAGTTCAGCTTCTTAAAGTATATTCACATCTTTTAGAGTTCTTGACTTATCCGTACTGCAAGAGTTGGTATTGCAACTGCAGCCTCTTTTAAATAACTTTGAATAACTCTGTGTCCATTTATACTTACTTGATAGGAAAACACGATATTTTTTGTGTGCCTGTCTGTAAGCAGCTTGTAGCCAGAGCTTTTAACAGCTACTGCTTTTTTACAAGTATAATGTAAATGAAAGCAAGCCTTCCTCTAACCTGAGTGGAGGTATAATTCTTTTTCTTGAAGTAGTAAAGATAAATAGAATTTTCTGTTTACTGAGTCAATGTTTCATTATCCTGCTCCCATCTGGGATATACTGGTTTTTATTAACATTACTTCTATGCTTTTACCTAGTAGTTTGAAACATTACATTGGAAACAAAGATTTTAAAATAGATAAATAAGTAAAAACACTTCTGGTATCTTTACCATCCTCCAGAGAAGGAAAGTGTGTTAGTCTAATGGTGTCTTCAGCTTGTTCAGTTGAGCAAATGGCTGCTGGTTTGCAGTGAAATCCTGAATGTGAATCCTTCTCCTAGTTAGAGAAATTGGGTATTGGTGTGATAGCAAGAGATTGAAGTTCTTACTGCAAAGATTATGGAAAGCTTAATTCTTTCAAAGGAAGTCAAATCACATTAGGATCATATTGTATTTGTGAGTCTGGTGGTAGCCACCAGCCTAACAGTGCCTGCAAATTAGAGTCTCCTTCTGCAGATCAGGTGTGGTCCAGGCAGTAAGAATGCCAGCCCCAACAGATCCCTGCAGGCTGGAGTCCAAGCCAGTGCAGTGCAGGGACTTGATGCAGTGATTGATGCTCCATACACTGCTCAGCCCTGGCATGAGTCTGCAGAAGTTGTGGCTGGTATCATGATGCACAGCGTTAAGTCGCTTCCATCACGCTGCTGCTTCCCCTACACCACTATAGAACAACTACAGTTCAATACAGGTGTCACAGTGTGTTTCTTCTCCCAGCTCAGGACTGTGGTGAAGAATAGCTGCGTACTGGAACCATCCGTTTCCTTCATTAGAAATGATGTATGGGGATGAACTGTTAGAGGGCAGGTGATTTATTGCTTATCAATAACAGTAAACACATTCTGCTTTACAATGACCAGGGTGTCTAATTTATTGTATTCTGTCTGTGAAGGTGTCGTTTGTCTTGTGAACAGCTTGTTGTCTACCAGTACCTGGAACATTCAGTGTCTTTGGTTTCTCTGACCATTCATTTGGATAGCATTTATTAGCAATCTAATATTGATGCTTTATAGCTTTACTAGCTTTTGTCCTTGTAAAAGTTGAATCGATTAGAAACCTGGGAATATTTTCTGTATAGTTGCAGGCTTTGGAAATGATGACAGACTAAATAATTGGCTCTCGTTCTGTTGGAACTGGTCTTTGGGTCTTTTTTAGCAGTAGGAGGAAAGGCATGCTGAGGATACATGGATAAGGCAGATGCTAGAAGAAAAGTACTTGCATTACATGAGTAAGCTGCTGTTGTGTGACTTTTTATAGTTCATCATTTTATAGTGTTTTCTGATTCTAGTGTGATCCTCTGAGCTTTATCTTCTTTTTACTTCTGTCTTTAAGCAGCTTGGTAAAGGTGTCAGATGAAGGCCTCTACACTAATCTTTCTGTTCCTCCTTTCTCCCGTCCAAATTACACAAGTGAGTAATCTGAGCTGGTTACTAAGACTCCAGAAAGTCTCTCTGTATGGATAGGAGCAAAAAAAGCTTTATTAGAGTGTGCACATTTGCCAGTCATTTAAATGGGATTGTTTGAAGATCAGATAATCTTGAGACTTCTGTTGAATTTATGAAACTTGGAATACATTCTTTATTTTCTAAGAGAGCAAGTTGCTCTGACCCTTGTGTGATGAAAGAAGAATGATTGTTCCAAAAATGTATTTCAATATGCATAGTTTTGCATAGAAGGAAAAAAATGTTTGGTTAAAGTAGAGCTTTTTTCAATAACATTTTTTATCAGACTGAGCCAAAAACTTTGACTGAATCTTCAGGGATTTCTGTGTCCAAAAGTTTCTTCCCTTCATCTATCATGAACTCTCCTTTTTCCCAGCAGTGGCTGGACTAAAAATTACTTCTCAGGCACTGATTTCTTCCAATAGTTTTACTTTGATCATAAAGTGAACTTATTTGCCAGGGCATTCATCAGTTTGAGAGATAAAGCCAGATCTGGGATGGCTGATAGATAGCCTTGTCTTAGGTCCTATGGAACTAGGGCAGATTCTTAGTTGGGAAGCAAGTATATGTGAGGAGATACTTGTTTGTGCTGTGCTGAATCTAAAATAAAGCTTTCTTTCAATGAGAGAGCATTAAGACCATGGAAGGTGAAGGGGGCAAAACCACACTCAAATAAAAAGACTTTTTTTTTCTGACAACAGAAGGCAGTTCAGAATAGACCATTTTCAAACCTGAAATCGTACCCCCATGGTATCTCCTGCTAATTGAGGAAGATCTTGGAAGTAACATCTAGTTACTTCCTAGTCTAGTACCTAGACGTAATTTCCACTGTGAAGTATGATTTATACAAAGAGACAGGTTTTTGTGATGTTTTATTCATTGGTTTTAAATGTCACCTGCCTTGATTCATAACATTCATATCCCTTAAATGGATTTCCGATTTTTTTTCCTTCAGCCATCTGCCAAGAATTTTTAAAGCCCTGCTAATTGTTTGTGTTTCTTCTAAGCATTACCCTTTCAGCATATTTAGTATGTTCTTCCCAGCAAATACTTTTAATTTGTGACATCTTTATGAAGGAAAATGGTTCATTTTGTGACTTTGTAATCAAACATACAGTCGTTTTAAAAATAAGCTGAGGAACAGCTTGCTCATCTCTTTTATTGTTTGTTAAGAGGTCTCGAATCTTCTGTAACATTTGCATGATGAAGACACTCTGAACCTTACTGCAAACCTCATCAGATTCATAGCTGCTTCAAACCACCAATGTGATTTACAGCAAGCTCCATGTATGTAGGTTTTATAAATGTTTCGAAATTCCCTTTATAACAACAACAAAAAAAAAAAAACCCTGGAAGATACCACATTTGGTTTTTAAAATTGTTAGCAATAGTTGAAATTGAAAAAGGCAGTTCAGTGGCTTGACTTTTATATCTGCTGTGGAAAAGAATAGATTTCTGCTCTCTTCGATTTGGTAACAGGGTCATTGCTCACCACCTGCTTTCACTTTGGCATATACTGACATTGATTGCAAAGCACTTACTGCCACAACCTGCTGTCAGATTTTCATTTTTTGCTATATTTTTGTATATAGCAGGCCTTCTGTGAGATAAGGCTTTTAAATGAAACTTGCAGTGAGTGGGAAGTAAAATGAGTTGCTGTTGTGTTGAATTGCTTAGGTCATAGCCCTTAATGGAGACTGAAATAATGTAACCTGGAATCAGCTTCATAATAAGAGTATTCGGACTTGTAAATTCCGCATCCCGGACTATCTTTGAGGTCCCTTTCCTACTGTTGCATTTAATCAGCTGAGACATTGACTGAAAGTTTTGTGGGTGAACTAAGAGAACTTCACCCAGGTCTTTGATCGTGGGATTTGTTTCTCTACCACTGTATGTTTAAGGTCAGGCTGCAACGTGCGTTTCTGCTTTGGAAGAAAGGGAAGAGGAATTAATAATTGAAGGTGATACACTTGAAAAATCTCTGAGCATACTGAATTCTTTAGAAAACCTGTTTGAGCCTTGTTATGCCTTGAGATCTGTTTTCAAGGCTGGGCGTGTTCTTGGCACAACATCTTCCTTAAAGAAAGAACACTGCTGCTCAGACAAGATCTATTTGAAATGCTTCTAAAATCTTCTTGCAACTCATCTGTCAGCACAAATGTTTGTAAAGGGTAATGTAACTTAAAATGACAATCTTGTGCAGGTTTTTTCTCATCTGTAGCAAAAAGTGCTCCTTTTGGGGACCCTTTGCATCAGGAGCCTAATGGGTCTGCTCTGGATTGCCTTGTGGAGGATGGAGTCTTTGGACCATAAGGGAAAAGCCTTGGGATGAAGTCTTCATCAAGCCTCTATGAATACTTTCCAATGGGCTGGGTCTCATCTGGACAAGTGTCTGAAATGATGTACTGTGGAGGAGCAAAGTTCTACTTTCTCAGTAGAAAAAGTAGTGTTTTATTCAGGATAAGTAATCCTGAATAAATAAATTGTTAATCCTTAAGTGAGTAAAGCCCTTAGGAGCAAGGGAGAGAGGAGGACAGGGTATGTCAGATTGGAAGGAAGCTCCATTACAGACCCACGTACCCTTCCTAGAAGAGCTCAGTTAAACCTCTCAGATTGATAGAGAATTTTATTTGGTTTAAAGGAATCAGCATTTTCTGACAGATTGCTTTTCTTAAAAAAAGATTGAAAACCCACATTGGTCAGCTGTATACTTTACAGCTGAATTGTGCAGCTGCCAGATCTTCAAAGCCCAATGATATGATTTATTTTAGCATATCCAGAGGTATTTTGGTACTCTCACTTAAGAAAATTAAAAGCATAATCACTTAAAGAATGGCTAAAAACCTCTACTGTGTTTTTCCTTAATCAAATCTCTGGCAAGCAAGTGTTTTTTATAAGCAAGTGATGCTCCTTTTTTGCTCTTTTTTATTTTGCTTGTCCAGACAGGCTGACCTTTTAGTTTGGTTTCTAATTCAGTTGCTGAAAAAAACCCTCAGTGAGATAACTTGTCTTTGTGGATCCAGGATTAGCCAGCCACTTTCTAAATCCCCAAAGGATTTTTAAGATTTGGACTCCTTGAAGTTCAGTGCTGCAGAATAAAACTGACACAACTTGTCATTTCTTTCGTTTAGATTAAGCGTGTACACTACTTGAGATGATTCTGTGAGTGAATAATGTTATTCATACTCATAATTGATACTAAGGCTAAAAAAGGAAATCTGATCTTGGAGCTTGGAAGATTAAAATGCATTGCTCTTTCAATTATTTCTTTTTTTAAATGACCACTTACATCAATGAGTAGAGCTTTGGATGAGTTTTCTTCCGTAGTATAACTTCTGTACAATGCTTAGAGTAATAACAGTGTGCAGATGTTATACGGTTGTGCTGGCCCTAACACCAAAACTTTCTTGAGCCTTTCAAGGATTACAGTAAAGATTACTAAAGTGCAATTCTTGGCTAAGAGCAGCTCAGGGATGCCAGCGTTATTGGTGCAGGCTATGGTCTTCCTGCAGTTGCGCAACCTCCTCTGCTCTGTGGGTAACCACTCTGCATAATTGCTGTGTAGTTATGTCTAGATAGCCAGAGTAGCCAGGCAGATCTGGATGTTTGCTATAATCCTCTAAAATTGGTTCCTGTATTGGGGAATTTTCCGATATCTTCCCAGCAGCAAAGCTTCCCCCTGGCTCTTACAGGCTGTCAAGAAATGGGGGGAAACCTCCAGACCATGGGGAGGGTGAGAAAGCAAACAGCAGACACCTCTTAGCTGGTCATAGGAATTAGCTACTGAAAGTATACTTGAGTTCTTGCTGAACCAGCAGGATCAAACATTATGGGTGCAAACATAGCCTGAAACAAGAGATAGTTGAGTAATAAAACTATGGCCGTTCTTGCTAGAGAAGAGCAGTGACCTCAGCAGCCGCTGCTGAGTGAGACTCCGTCAGCGATACTGGTGCTGCGAGCAGCAGTGTCCCAAATGGAGGGGCAGCTTCCCCCGCAGCCCGTCAGGCTGTGACTGTGTGGCAGCTTGAGAGAAGCCTTCCCAAGCTATCAAGATGCTAAGATGAAAAGAGAGGTCTTGGCAGTAGATCTTCCTGCAGAGGCAGGACAGAGGGAAGTTTCCAGTATAGATGTGATCTCCATGGTGTGTCTGGCATGAAGGAGAATGGCACACATTGCTTTCCAATAATTCTGTAGGAATACTACAGATACAGTGGTCTGGTATCATACACCTTTATTTTAATCAAATAAGCAGAGCTACATAGAAAATAACCAGGATCTTTAGTAGTATTGTAGCAGTAAGATGTGTCAGTAGCCATAAAACTCTGCATTTCTGAAAGTAAGGCAGAGCTAACCCAAAAACATCATCTGAGAAGGCCTGGCTCTCCTCTGATATAACTCTCTATTAAGATACTTCTTTCCAGTTCAGCTAGAGATCAAGCACTGAGTGTGTGTTAGTGTCCGTCTGTCCTCCACAGAAAGTGATGTTGTGCTTGTAGTCATTTACCTGTTTCAGCTGCTTGACTTGCACAGACTTAAGCTGAGTTAAGAGTCAGCTCTAGGGCATGTGATGATCTAGTTGAGAGTGTTCTTTCTTTGTGGGGAAATCACCTATTGTCAAGATGAGGTGGCCTGAAACAACTGTCTCCAGATGTACGCTGACCACAGCCCCTGCTGGCTTTCTCTGGGAAGTTCTAGCCACGTTGCTGTTTTGACTTGGGCTGGGTGCTGCAGCCCATGATGTGTTTTGCTAGCACATTGCCTAAATAATTAAGATGCATTAAAAGCAGAAGCTTGTGCTGCCGAGACTTATTTTTTCAAGTCCTTTGAAAGATTAATATCTGTATATTTAATCTTGCATGAAATCCTGTAGTGAGTGCATTTCATCCACTGCTTTCATAACAGTGGGAAACTTTAGACATGCTGAAATGCTAAAAGGGGGGAAAGTCAAAATAATTAGAGTTTGTGTAGGCACTGGGGTTTTTTCTGAGTTGCTGTAGCCCCTCCGTGGCATGGCTGCATAACAGATCGGTAGAGTTGTAGGGACCTGACAGTCATGATGAAAAGTGGGCGGTAAGTGCCTCTATGTTCTTAGGTTCTGGTGTCCCTTGCATTTCACATCTTACAGTGAATAAATAGTTAATGCCTGCTCATGCATTACATCAAGGCCTCCTTATGCTAGAAACATAAAAGAGAACAAGGCACTTAATTTTTAGATCAGTGATTGAAAGTATGCCAAATGGTATTGAGCCAGCATTTCAGGAAAAAATAGAATCACAGAATCATAGAATGGCTTAGGTTGGAAAGGACCTTAAAATCATCCAGTTCCAACCCCCCTGCCACGGGCAGGCACGCCTCACCCTAGACCATGTCGCCCAAGGCTCTTTCCAACCTGGCCTTGAACACTGCCAGGGATGGGGTATTTACTACTTCTTTGGGCAACCTGTTCCAGTGCCTCACCACCCTCACAGTAAAGAACTTCTTCCTTATATCTAATCTGAACTTCCCTTGTTTCAGTTTGAACCCATTGCCCCTTGTCTTATCACTACAGTCCATGATGAAGAGTCCCTTCTCCAGCATCCTTGTAGGCCCCCTTGAGATATTGGAAGGCTGCTAATGCTAAGGAAATGCCAAGAAAATGCTAAATGCTAAGGAAAAAAAATGGCTTGCTATTCCAACATCAATTTATACCAGCGTTTTCAAGACCTAAAGTCTGGTGCACTACTTAGCATGAGAAATCACCCTCTACATTTAATTTTGGCCAGAGAAATTGAATGCCTTTTTTGCTGGTTTAAAAAAAGTGCATAGTACTATTCAGTAATCTGTTCCCTCAGAGTATATTTGATACAAGCATTTAATTGTTACTGTGTTTAACCAGTCTTTCAAGTTACAGAAGGCTAATTCCAGAATAATCTCAGTTCTAACACTTGTCAGAGCTCACATTCATGAATCCTTGAGATTTGACACCTCTTGTTAGCTTATGGTCTTCTATAGCACCCATGCACTCCCGCATGCTGCAGGCTGAATTACGCTCCGAGGTGGTTGCTACAAATAGTTGCAGCAAGTGGCATCCAATGGGTGATTGCCTCCCAAAAATAAAACTCTGCTTGAGGAGGTGATAGAAGAAAAGTTCAGAAGTTGAGGTGGATGCACATCAAACTGATCTGCAGGATCCTGGCGGGGAACTACAAGTGTGCCCTTGGTTTTATCAGAAGGGAAGCATCTTGATAGCATTGCTGATAGCCAAGGTCAAGTGAAGTGAGAGTTTAATTAGTCTCTTCTGTCAAGAGTCTCCCATCTCAAAGGACATCTGAACACTTAATAGACTACTTGTAGGAATTCTTCTGTACTTATCTCTGGTACGTAGCCACTTCTGGTTTCAGACGTGATCAATTGCCTCCTGTGAGGGGCTCAGATGTGCTTCTATACAGTTGTAGTCCCAGTTTGGTTGGTTTGATTTGGTTTTGTTTTTCCAAAGTTGCTTGTTGCTACTTTATTACACTGTTAATATTTTTCATTATCTCTAGCAGCAAATTCCTATTTGGCATGTAATGTTTAGCATAACTTGGATAACTTGGTTTGGATAAAAACCCTTCTCAAGTCATGTTTAGATTTTGCTTGTCTAAATACACACAACTAGATGAAACATTGTGCTCCCTGCTAATATGACTCAAGATGCCTTCCGTTTCTTTGGGGGGCTTTGATCACTGGGCATGCAGTCAAGAACTGACAGATTGCAGCATAAAACTAGGCAGAAAAGGAAGATATAACAATAAAAGCTATGCTAAATAGACAATGAATTTGTTTTGTCTTTACTTCCCATCTAGCTCATGTCTTTTCTATTAAAAATGTATTTCCCAGTGTAGCGTGGGAAGCTGCAATTTTATTACTTCTGTATTTTAGTCTTCAAACTCCCACTGCCCCTTATGAAGTGATAATTGTTAAAGCCAGTTTTTCGAAAGGCTGTTTAAAACCTAAAAGTTTGATATCAAGTTATGTTGAGCAGGAAGTGCCACCTGAAATATTTGAGTGAAAGGCAGACAGACTGCTGCAGCTGGGTGTTCCCTTTCTAAAAAGCCACGGGCTACTGGTGGTAAAGGTGGGAGGATATTCAGAGAACACTCTGTGTGAGTGTGTGGAAGACAAGTGTTTAAACTCACAGAAATTGTGGTAAAGGGGTATGACTGGAGGGCTGAGGAAGGAGAGAACAACTTCCTAATTTTATTTGCAGGATTTGCTGTAGATCAAGAGTTGAAAATATCCTCCTTCTGCAAAACTGTTCAAATCCTTCCACCGTGAGGAAAATAACCTCATCTCACCCATGTCATATATATTCCAATTTTGTTCCAGAAGCCAGGATCCATCTGCGCATTTGAAAGATGACTGTAGAACAACTGCATCCCCTCCCTGGAAATGGAGGGTTCATGTTTGGCACAAGCTTCAGGACTTCTAAGACAGTATTTAAAAACAAAGCCCAGATAGCATGAAACATTGCAAAGGTGCAAAGAAAAAAGGCTTTGTGCTAAATCTAGGGATCAGATTCAGTGTCAGCAAGTGAAAGGAAAGTTGCAGGAGGAACATGTTTTTCACTTGCCCCGAGATAATATTTTTTGATTCCTGTGCAGCTGGTGAGTTAGTGCTCTGCTGAAACTCTTTGTTGGGCGAGAAATGTGTGAAAGCTGCTGGGAAACAGCTCCGTTTCTATTTGATGCTCATAATTCATGCAGCAAGAGGATTTTGCTGGCAGTGTTTTTTGGTAGAGAAGCAAATAAGAATGATAGCTGAAGTGACTTGGGGATTACTGGACATCGTATTTATGTCAGTAGTGCAGGCTGGTCTGGGGCAGTGGTGACCTTGTGCTGGTGAAGGGCCGTTGAGGGGCTGGAGGAGTATAGTATGTCCCAAACCAGTCAAGCTACAGACCCTGCTGTAGGAAAACCAGGCATGGGTGCTCTTCAGTTTATGGACTATGGATACAAGAGAACTGTGATAAATCATTTGCATCAGCTTCTAATTCAAAAAGTTTTCACTCTTTTTTTTTTTGTTGTTTGTTGCTTTTCTTGGGGAACAGGGAAGGGCTGAGCTCATTCTTTAGGCTTCGAGTTTTGCAGTAGATCTTGTGTGAAACATAAATCTGGCATGGTCTGTTTAATAATACTGTGGCAGGTTTTTAGACTGCCTCTTGCTCAGGACAGAACTGCATAGGTATAAATTTCAGACCATGGTGCCCTTGAATATCGAACCGGTGGCTATCTCTAACATGTCTGAAGAGAGCCTTTATTTATTCTCCTTTTGCTGCTTCGATTTTTACATTCAGTAGAATATCATGTTGCAGTGACATTTTACCTGACTATAACAAATGCTTTTTCTCTATTTTTAAAACACCGATTTGAAAGGATGGCAACTGAGAAGTTGCTGAGGTGAACGTTGTTCGGTGGAGTCGTTATCTGCAAGTTTGAAATGCTGGCAAAGAGATGTCATGAATAGCTTACAAATCTACTCCTTAAGGAAGAAATTGTATATCAAATGATCTGTTCCTGATTTGCCCATCATTGCTGCATATGCATGGAAAGGCTGTAGGTTATGTCCTTCTGAAAGATGTGATTATGTATGTCCATCTGAATTACATAGTAGAAATCATCAGCATATTAAGACAAGATGTTGCTGTCAGTGGTGTCTGCAGCCTGAAGAACAACGAACAGCACGTGGCAGTGAGGCTTTCAGGTGAACACTGCACCTCTGGTGTTTGTCTTCAGTTGGGCATTTTTACAGAGTTAAGATTGTTCTCAAAACCTTGAGAAAAAATACATGGTTCATGAAATGGTTAAAAACTAGCTCTCTGCACATACAACGTTGCTTGAACAGTTTCGCTGCACTGCCTCCTCTCCCTGTTGGTAACGTGTTTGATCAACCTTAGAACAAGTATTTGATATCAGTCTTTACATGTGAAATGAGATTCCTTCCTTTAAAAGTTTGTCTTAGCTATTTGATCACTGTGGACTAAAATAGATAGCTTTTACAAAGACATTCAGACTTCTTACACGGAAGAATTGCTGAGGAGAAGTGAGCAGAGGAATAGGACTGAGCCTGTGGCTCAAACCAGCTCTAATTGCAGCTGTTCAGCACTGAGACTTTACCCTGAGTAACCATCTGTCAGGAGATGCTCTGTCCTTGTCCTTCTTTTCTTATTTTGCTTCTGGCATTTCTCTAAGAGAATAATGTCAGTATCCCAGGAGTCTGCCACTGCAGAGATAGATAACGCTGGAGTTTAAAAACTTCCTTTCTGGGAGTGAGTCTGTCTGTGGCATGGGTTTACAGTGAAATGTCATGCAGTAAAGTGAAATGGAGGCCATCATGTATAAGCAGTTCTCTTTTTTTTTTATTTTTTTTTGCTTTTAAAGATGCATATGCAGGTGGAAGGACAAGCTGAGCACCAGCCCAGCTGGGTCCCAGGGCTCGTGTTGTCGCACAGTGAAAGCAGAGGGCTGAGCATCCTCTGCAACTGTGTGGGCTCTAGCTCTCATTAGTCATTGGACTCCTGTCAGTCTCTCATCAGCTCATCTGTGGTGAACAGTCACGTTCTGGACCTTTACTAGTGTTGCCCTTTGGCTTTTCTTCCTCTCTCAGGAATAGCATGGCATTCACAGCCACACTGACGTTATTCCAGATGAAAACTCTGCAATTAATTCATCCTTATAAACACACAGCGTTGCACGCAGGATGTTTTTCTGTGCTCTTAGATTTTTTTCATTGCATCGACTCTCCTCACTTCCTTCTCCCATCATCCTTGTTCTATTTAACCTGTCATCAGTCTCCTTAAGTAGCTGTAAGGAGTACATCATCTCCTTAAGATGCAGTATTTTGTTCTGCATCACCCACTGTGCAGGTAACCCACGTCTCGATGTATTCATATTGATATATATCAGTAGACTTTTGCCCACTCCAGACTTAGCTGTACTCCAAGCATCTTCCATACTGTTTGCCATCTGTCCTGACAAACAGTCCGAGGAACTGTCAAAGCCATTGCGTCCCTTGGCAGGCAGTTCCTTACAGTTAGCAGAAAGACTTTGTGTGTCATTATCCATGGAGGATGTCCAGTGATGCTAAATCATGTTCGAGAACATTAGTAGGGAGAGCCCATCACTGCAGATCTGCTCTGCCCTGTGGTCTGCCAACTCTGGCAATTTGTTTCTGCCTGTAGGCAGCACCCAGCACTTTAGGAGGGTGGTGGAGAAGGCTCAGCGGGCATCCATGGAAAATTGCAGCCCTAGGACTATTTCTGACATCTAATAGTTGGTTTAAGCCATGAGCAAGGTATATTAGGTCTGTTCCCAAACTCTTAGTAGTCTAGCACTGGGTACCCTGGAAGACCTGGCAGCCATTTGCTCCGCTATAGCTGCTTAGTATGTGTTCAGTACTTGAATTAATGTTTTCTTTTCTGCATTTTTATTTGACTGTTCAATTCACTGGACTGTGAGGAAGGGGAATGTTGAATAATCACCTGCTTCATAATAAATTAGTGTGAAAAGGCAACTGGTGCCATGCATCAACTTAAACTGCTGTCTAGTAAAATTGCATTAATGTGTTTAAATAATGTATAGCTTTGTGGAGGAAGTGCTTTGTCTTTCTAATGAACAGTTGCCTGATTGGAGAGACCCAAAGACTGTGTACCCTTGCAGGAAAGGTTTTGTTTTGTGTGTGCCTAGATTACTAAAGTGGATTTGTGATCCTGTGACTGCAACCAGGAAATACCTTACTTAGCAGAATATGCTGAAGAATTTCAAAAGACCTCATGAGAAATCTGCTAGCAGATGACTTTGTGTTTTGGGGACTGGTATCTCTTCCACTAAAAAGAAGAAGGATCAGGATTTCCATATTTTAGTATTTATATACATTTTAAGGACTGATGTAAACTGCCATTAAATAGCCAGTAATTCAGTTGTTGCCTTGTAACAGGTGTCAAGCATTTCACCATGTGTTTTGGTTCAGAAATAGCTTGAAGAATAACTGCAATAGCTGACTAATTTGAGAGCTAAACCAGGACAGCATCATCACTTGCATTTAGCTGAAGTAAAGATAAGTCACTCAATTACAACATTTGTTGCAAGTCTAAAAATTGACACTTCTTTGTTCCCAAAAAACCTTTTGGGAACCACTTGGCCTTGGATGGGAAAAGGACTGGTGCTGAGGTGAACATCTGAAGCACTTCCAGTGTCCATACTTCTTAACATTATCCTAAAATCTTGTCTGTTCTGTAGGTTGTACTATTATGTAAAGGGTGTAGCTATGGAGATCCTAGACTGTCCCAGACCATGCTTGGCATCTCTAATCAGAGAATAAAACTTTCCTGGGCCAGTTCTCAGCAAATTAGCACACACAGGAGAGCCAGTTAAACAAAGGGCAGGCAGATAGGGAATTCAGTGAAGGGAAGCTTGTCCGCACTAGCCTGACATCTTCACATGTAGCGTGAAATACAAATCGTACTTGCATATTGTATCAGTATAGGGCTGACCCAAATTGACATGTTGTGTGTGTTCTGGGATTCCTTGCCATGATTGAGGTTCAGCCAGATTGTACATAACTGCCTTCTTTTTCTCCAAATGCAACTTTTGTGAATGGTTTTTTTTTTTTTGTTCTTGTTCACCTACAAGAAAGCTGGAGGGGGACTTTTGACAAGGGCAGGTAGTGACAGGACAAGGGGAAATGGCTTTAAACTGACAGAGCGGAGATTGAGATGAGCGCTTAGGCAGAAGCTCTTCCCTGTGAGGGTGCTGAGGCGCTGGCACAGGGTGCCCAGAGAAGCTGTGGCTGCCCCATCCCTGGCAGTGTTCAAGGCCAGGTTGGACACAGGGGCTTGGAGCAACCTGCTCTAGTGGAAGGTGTCCCTGCCCGTGGCAGGGGGTTGGAATTGTATGATCTTTAAGGTCTCTTCCAACCCAACCCCTTCTGTGATTCTGTCTCCTTTTGTCACTTAGCAGAAGGAAGTTTAGTAGAAAGGGGAGGGGGAGAGAACTTCACTTCTGTTCCACCTCAGTGTAGTATTTCTGTTCTAAGCCTGCAAAATGAAGTGTTAGAAAAACAGCTCAATGGGGGACACATTTCACCGGTTTTATACACTCACGCTGTCACTAAACAGAGCATGTGATGCACCTGTAAAATGAGCAAAGGCAGCCCAGAACCCTTAGGTTCATGCCAGTCTCATTGAGAGCAGCAGTCGAGCAGAACTCTTTCCCCTTCTCCTACTGAAAGATGCATCGTGACCATCAGCTGGGCAGCAGAATCCCTGTAGATGCGTGGACAGTGGCTGCACTGATGCTGATGTCTGTTCTTCTTTTGCCTCCCTGCTAGCTGAAGACTTGGAGTGTTGATGAACTTCAGAGGAGGCTCTCAGCCCTGGACCCCATGATGGAGCAGGAGATTGAAGAGATTCGCCAGAAGTACCAGTCGAAGCGGCAGCCGATCCTTGATGCCATTGAAGCCAAGAAGCGGCGGCAGCAGAACTTCTGAGCCACTGGTAGAATGTTCTTCCACCCTCAAACAATCAACCTCTTGCTTTTATGACTACTAAACAGATTGATTTCTATTGAAATACGCTAGCAAAATAGAGGGCAATACTTCTGCTCATTTATTTTTCCATAGCACCTTTTGTGAACTCAGGAATGCCATTAAGTGGAAAATCCTGATGGTATGTTTTAATGTTAAACACATATTTAAAACATTATTCCGAAGGAGTTTTGTTACTGTTTTTAGGGGGGTTGTTTTTAAATGGGAGGAACAGATAGAAATAGGCTAATGGAAGTTGGCTCACTCTCTTTTCAACTGAACTTTCAGTAGTCCATTTTAAGTTAATATGGATTGTGGTATTTAACAGCTGCATCTTTTATGGGGTTTTTGTTTGTTTGTTTTTCTTTGTGAATGCACAAACTCAATTATTTCAAGCTGTTAGCTGTATCTTTCTACTGTTAAGGTACTGAAAAGTTTTAGGTCACTGAAGAGAGCGGGTGAGAACATGTACAAACTGTTCCAGCCTTTTGAAAGAAACTGAAATCTCATTTTTTTAAAAAGCCTGTAATAAGCCCCATGCCTTACACTGTGTGCTTTAAGCAAGTGTGGTTTCTTCAAGACCTCAGTTTTGTCCTCTTTTTGTGTACATTATGAATTGATACAAGTAGATAAAGCATGTTGTGCCTCCATCAGAAATTGCATTCTGCAATTTAAAATCCACACCGACTTAAAACCAAAAGCCAGTCGGTGGTCTGATTCCCCTTCATCTGTCTGTTTGGAAATGTCCTTTGGGGAGACCCTGCTGACGGTGGAGTGCTGGGAAAAGGAAACAGTATTTGAACGGGTGGAAGTTGCGTGAACCTCTCTCAGGAATTAGGTACTTCTGCTGTGTCTGAGAGGACTTAAAAATCTCCACAGTTGGTGAAACATTTTGTAGGCTTCATTTCAGATTTACATCTTTAGGTGCTTGAATAAAAACTTAATTTCACAATCCTTCACATTTCTGCAAGGTTTAGCACATCAGAAAAGTTGAACTGAAAGTGAAGACTTCGTTGAATTAACAAAGATGTGCATTTATGGTAGTGGAACGAAGGCAGAGTTGATCTGGATGAGAAGACAATTACTGATGTCCCACTGGAAGAGATTCTGTCTCTTATCTTCCAGTTCCTCTGGATGATCTTGTGTTCTTTCTTTAAATTTCCCTGATGTTCCTTCCTGGTATAGCTCAATCAATGAACATGCCCCAGCATGTACAATCGCTGTGAGGGTGGTGCAATTAACTCACACCAGAAAAGCGGAGAGTAAAATGGAAGAAGCAAAGAGCCTCGTTGCAGGGCAAAGACCAAGTGGTGCCTCTGCCCCATGGGCCGTAACAGCAGAGGTGCACAGGTTTAGCTGTATTTAGCGTATGATGAAATATTTGGACAGAGCAAGTATTTCTACTGATTTATTTTTATTTTCACTCTGATAGAGGGAACAGTTTCCATGTCACTCTTTTGCAATAGGCCTTGGTACATTACCTAGATAATTAAACTAAATAGCAGTATCTCCTGAATCAAATGCTGCTGGAGAGGTGAAGCGTTCATTTCATGCCTCCGTAGGCTCTTTGTGCCCCTTGGAGCAGACTCTTGGCTACCGTAACAGGTATTCTCCATTGCTGTGAAAGGAACCAAGCCATTTTTACCCCCTCTGCAGATCTGGTTGCATCCATTTGTCTCAGTTGATCTGCAGTGCGAACAGAGCTGTTCTGGAGATCAGCAAACCAGCTGTCCCTAAGGGCAAAGGGAGGCAGTAAGCAGTGTATCTAGGGTGCTGAAGTAAGAATTCATCCTGGGATAGCCAGTGAGCTGATAGCCTCAAGTGTTGGGCAAGTTTTGAATTGGCAAAGCCAGGTAATTAAAACTTCATTGTTGTTAACAGACTAAAATCCCTTAGTCTGGACTCTCCAGTGAGGTCTGGTGAAGTGGTGTGTGAACATCAGGGCTCACACAGTGCTCGTCTGGAACCTGTGCAGTATGTTTTGCCCTGGACATGTGTTCATTAGGAGTGTCCTTTGCATCAAAGAAACTCCCCCGTCTGAGGAGGGAGTTCCCTGACCAAGCGTTGGATCTTGCATTAGTCACTTGGATGGATCTGGCCCAACATCTCTGCTGTGAGAGACATGTGGATATGTGACATGGTAAATTGTGCACTGCTTGCATGTAGCATGGATCAAGCAGATTCTACTGGGAGTAGTTTTACCTCTGCACTGTGTAAGTAACTTTCTAGTGATCGGAGGGCATTAGAAAACCCAAGTTTTAGGTGAAACACCACAGGGTGGTGTCTATTTACAGAATATGCAAGCTGAGACTGCTGTAACTGAATGTAAGCACTCTGGAAATACTCTGCTTTGCTGATGTGATTGTCTTAAAATACAGCAAATGAACCAAAATAAGTAAAACTGGTCCAATGGCTTAACTGTCTTTGAACCTTTCTTAAATGCTTGCAGTGGCTGAGACTTGATTATGTTTCCTGCGCTTGGAGCTCTAATGCAGAGGAATTATTTTCTCCTTCACTGATTTTCAATCTGTTAGAGAAAATAATTCCCTTTTTGGTCCCTTTGTAGAGTGGCTGGGAGCATAATACCTGCTCACTTGTCAGAGTCCTCCAGGCTAAGATCAAGGCTCGTTGCACAAGGGAAAGCTGTTCCGACAAAGTTCTTAAGCAAAAAGCCTGCTGAATTGTGAAGCTGCATTCGTGTGCTCCTTGGGCTCATCTGCACTGCTGAAAGTGTTCTGGACAAACCATTGTCTTTACTTCTAAAACCCAGAGATACTGATGATGTCAGTCATGTGAGACTTAAAAATGTGAAGTTTGTAGCTTTAACTTTTTTTGTAACAAAGAAATTAGCAACACTGGCATAAAGTGCTGACTTGAAATGCTATTTTGTAAGATCTGGCTGTTTGTATATAATAGTGTTGGGTCATTAGTTTGTATATGTATGAAACAGTAACTTTTATTGCATTCCTCTGAGTTTGATACAGGAGATTTTGTTTGATCTTTCTCAAATATCTTGCCTTATTTGTTCTAAGGTGCAAATAAACTGTCCTTACCTGAAAGCATCAGTGTGGTGACTCACATTTATGCATTAACATACTCTGGTGTATTATTGCTTATGAAGACAAGTTTTAACATGATGTGCCTTCAGTCAACCTGTGTTATACAAAATTCTGTAGGAGCATACAAGCTTTAATGAACATAAGCAGTAAACATGTCAGATACACATTTTTATACAGGCAGTTCTTTAGCCTTAAAACATTGCTGATTCTGCACCTCAAGAGGAATCACTGGTTTGGGTTGGAAGGGACCTTAAAGCTCATCCAGTCCCAACCCCCTGCCACGGGCAGGGACACCTTCCACTAGAGCAGGTTGCTCCAAGCCCCTGTGTCCAGCCTGGCCTTGAACACTGCCAGGGATGGGGCAGCCACAGCTTCTCTGGGCACCCTGTGCCAGCGCCTCAGCACCCTCACAGGGAGGAACTTCTGCCTAAGAGCTCATCTCAATCTCCCCTCTGGCAGGTTAAAGCCATTCCCCTTGGCCTGTCCCTACAGGCCCTTGTCCAAAGCCCCTCTCCAGGTTTCCTGGAGCCCCTTTAGGCACTGGAGCTGCTCTAAGGTCTCCCCTTAAGGAGCCTTCTCTTTTCCAGGCTGACCCAGCCCAGCTCTCTCAGCCTGGCTCCAGAGCAGAGCTGCTCTAGTCCTCAAATGTGAGAGCTTTGCTTCAGTTCAGGGGCTGGTCTGCATGCTGCCAGCTTCATGGCAGCTCAAGAAGACACATGGTGGGACAGTTCAGGCAGGTTCCCCACAACTGGAAGCATTGTCAGCACTCCTGGAGCTGCAGACACATAGGAGGTTCATTTGCCCCAAGGAATGCTCCAGCAGATGGGCACTGTGAGCTATCTGCTATCTCTGTTCTGTTATTTCACACTGCAGCAACTTTCCTGCGCCTGCAGTCAGGTTTGGGACTAGCTACGTATGAATTTATCCACCTCCCTACACGCCAGGTGAGGCTGGAGGCTCACTCTCCATATCCTGGCTGACTTGCTGCACTTTCAGCTTTCTAGCTCAGGAAAAGATGAAGCTGACAGTGAGTGGGAGCTGCCTTCCATGGTGAACTGCTGGGTTCTACGTGGTTTCCCTGAGCGGTTACTAAATCTGTCCTGAAGGGATGACTAACCGAAGCAGAGATCTAGAATTCATTCAGGAGTCAGCCTTGGTTTAGCAATCCCGGAAGAAACAAAATAGATCTGAGCTTTTAAATGTTAGAGGAAGGAGTGTGGAAATCAAAGGGAGGGAGACTGCGGGCACTTCTAGTAACTGGGAAAGCCTGGAGCGATTGCATTTCTCAGCAACATCACCGGCTGTTGTGGAGCCCCAGCATGAAGGAAGGGCTGTATTGCCAGCACTGCAGCCATACCAGGCGAGTGTTCCCCTGCTCTCCCTTCATGCTGGGAGCAGGGCACCTGCTTGCACACGTATTAGTCCCATACAACTAACAAACCCAAGACTGACAAGCAGCCATGAGCTGAGGTTGATGTTTAGCCAGTTTTTTTATCCCCATGGGGGGAAAAGTGAACTTTCCATGAAGCCTGTAGCACCAGCTGTTTTTCTCCTCCTCCCGTAATAATTATCAGTATTAAGGCACAGATATTGCTGTGCCAGTGTCCTTTATGCCCAGCTACTCTTTCCTACACCCTCCTTTTGTCCCATTTCCTCCTGTCCACGGGCCAAAAGAGTCTGAGCGTGTGCTTTGGATAAATGCTTTGAGTGTTGGCTGACAGCCCCCAGTTGAGAGTGGACAATTTTTCATTGCATTTATCACCCTGGCTCTAAAGAGTCAAACCAGAAACACCTATCAGCTCTTTCCAGACTGAAAGTGACTTAATTGCCTTTTAAATTCAAGAGACAATACAGGAATTACAAGTAGTGCTGATTTAACAGGTACCTACTCAAGCACTGATTTTTGACTCCCTGAACTCTACTGAGATCAGGATCCTACGAGCAGGAGACATCCTGGAAATGCTGCCATTGAGGAGTCTTTCCTTCCTACAGATCCAGCCCTTTAAAATCTCCCTGTTTCCCAATAACCAGCTGAGTGCACAGCCTATGCTCAGGGTAGTCACGGATCGGAAAATGGGCAAAGGAAAAGAAGTTTTAAACCAAAGTAATGAAGTTTACTTTGTCTCTTTGAGCAGAGTTGTCTAATTCTCAGCTGCACGAAAGAGCTTAATAAGGTCACTCCTTATTGACCATTCCCTGGAGGCAAAATTCCCTCTTTCATCAATTGCTTCGTGATTGCAGAGAGCAGCTTTTGAAGAAATAACCTGATAAAAGTGGGTAATTGATTTACCCACTGTACCAAATGAAAACGCAGTCACTCTCAGTAAAACTGATTAGGAATTAGCAAAAGAACATGAATTTCCTACTTGCCTTAGAAATAGCAAGTCAGACCAGTCCTGGCAAGCCATCACTGCACAGAAGTGCCTTGCTAACGCGAACGTGGGCTGTGATCACCCACTCCTCTGCTGCTGGGCACCTTCCTGCACCCAGTTCTTCCCTGCTCTGCAGAACTCAAGCTCTGCTAGATCTGCCTGCAGAGCAGTGGGAGGATTTTCCTAGTGCAGTTACTCATAGCCATTCAAATCCTAATGTCTTCACAGAGAGCAGGAGGCTAAAAAAAGAAAACATCTTTCGTGGCTTTCCCAAACCTGAGCTTGGAGCTCTCACACACCCCGCTCCAAGGGCAGCAGATGGGCTCATGGGATGTCCTGCCTTGCTTCGAACCCCCAAGTTAGGGGAGCTTTTGCCTTCGAAAGATTAGCAGCAGGTGGGGTTTTGGGGTGTTTTTTAATGGAAAAACTCTCAAAAGGAATAAAGATTAAACTCTATTTTTATCCCTCCCTTCCTATCACATCTAGCAGAGGAATGCACTTGACACAGGAAGAGCAGCAGTAAATCTTCCCCTGCCCATCCACCCCCCTGCAGACACACAGCCCAGAGACACCCCCATCATTTCAGAGCATCGGAGAGGCTGCTTACAGCACCAGGAGCTAGCTCAACTTTCTCTGCTGCCTTCAGGATGAAGGAGGATAAAGCCAAAGGGGGACAAACTACACCCCCTGAAACAGTGGAGAGCCAGCTCCCAAAGAGCAGCCACTCACTTGCAGAAGCTGAACCTTCTGATGGGATATCTGCTCTCTGGAGAGAACTAGCGCTGGGCTTGCTCATTGTGGTGAAGAGATGTTCAGCCTCTGCTCCGGGGCTTAAAACTCCCTGCAGGTACAAAGGCCTTTCTTCCTTCGGCAGCCTGGTGCTGTGCAGTGCTCTCCTTAGGGCTCTTCTAAACCTTCCAAGGGGCTAAGGAACTTTTCGGAGCCTACAAGCAGCATTGGCCAGAGGCAGCCTGCAGTGATGTAGCTTAACCAGTGAGATCCCTTCTCTGCTGGTGACCACAGTCCCTATCATGGGCAGTTTGCCAGCGGGACACTGGAAGTCGGGCTGAGCTTTGCCTTTGCAGCTGAGAGCCATCGGGAACACGCACACATCCTCCAGCCTTCTGCTGACAAAGGGGTGTCTAAAACGGTGTTTAACCAAGTTAAGCAACTAACTCTTGCTACTTGAGCTATATTTCCTTTGAAAATGGAGCCTTTTCTACTTTTAGTCCAAAACATAACCCATGAGCCTGAGGATAAAATGAGTTTCTTTATACAAGAGTATCTATTAGAGGGAATAGCAACTGCTGCTCCTCGGCTCCCAGCACTGGCTTTGCCCACACCGGCAGCTCAGCTCTCATGCCCCTGGGTGTTGCTGATCACAGTGTGTATATTTCTGCAGATTCCTGCTCTTCCAAGAGCCTGCTGCCTCCAACCAATTCCCTCATATTCCAGGGATGTCCTGTTCACTGCGCCTCCAGGGAGTTGGGTTATCCAGAATTCTCCATGAGAGATTGCGCCAGTGGTCCAGGCACAAGGACTGTCACCACTGGGACAGGGACGACGCAGGGGCTGTGTTAGTGGGAGCTCTACTGTGCACTAAGAGGGTGCTAGAGCTGGCTCACAGAGATGGATTATCCCATCTGTTTCCCAGGACTGCTTGCACCAACCATGCACCCAGCCCCACGCCACCACGAAACAAAACTAGAGTGCAAAGCGGGTCACTTAGGTCTTTAATAAAATATACAGTATGCATCCCATGCATAGATAGAAAATTAATTTACATGCTCTTTATTATTTGCATAATGCTTTTTAATTAATACATATAATTCAGTCTTCACATTTTAATACATTTTGCTACTGGAATATTTATGGAGAGAAGGGGAAACTCCTTCCTTTATTCAAGTAACAGTGCAGCGGGAGCTGGTTGGAGTGGACGACGCTGCTCACCAGTCCCACCTTGCAGTAAGAACGAGCGCAGAGCAGACCACAGACTGTCAGTACTGGAAGACTCGATGATGCCAGGAGGGTGAGCACCCTCCATCCCACACCACTGTTCCTTGGGGACCCCTCCCTGTGTCCCACTGGGGTTCATGCTGGCACTGGTTTGTCTTTGCTTCCCCATGATGAGCAGATGGCTACAGGCAGACCCAGCACTGCAACTGTGGCTGTGCTGAAAGCCAGCCAGGACAACCCAAGGCAAATGCAGGATCCACATACTTGGGGCCACCCTGCAGCCATGAACCTATTTTTGAGCTGATGAGGTGACTGCAGGGTGCACATTTCTCCTGCTCGGAACTGGCACTGCAATACAGAGTGTGCTCCTCTGTGCACAAAGGAGCCACATGATTTCCAAACAGAGAAACAGGGGGTGAAGGAAAAACTCCGTAGGGAATTAATGCTGTGCTGGGAACAGCCCCGAATGTGCTCAGCCAGGCTGGGGATCCGGGCAGGAAGGGGACCTGGTGCTTTGGGTGGATCTCCCTGCCCGCTGTGAGGTGCCCAGAGGCTGCAGTGAGGAGGAGCAGAGCAAGGTCCCCTCTGCCCTGGCCTCCCGCAGATATGTGGGTGCTCCCTCCCTGCAGAGGGAAGGTGAGAGCATCAGCACCCAGGGAGAGGTGGTACCCAGGACAGTGTGACCCCCTCCTTAGGCACTCCTGTCCTTGCGTGGCCCAAAGGCAGGGAGGGTCGAGGCAGCAGAATGAAGCCAGGCTGGAGGTTGTGGCGAGGAGGACCAGGGCATGTGCTGAACCCGGCTGGCTTTGGTCATCTCCTCCACCCCATCATGAGCTGTCGCAGTCCCTGGGCTCTCTGGCAGCTCTTCCCACAGTGGAAATCACAAGCATATGGCAATGGCACAGAGAGCTTCTCCATGCCCAGGAGCATCCCCCCATGTCTGCTCCCTGACAGCCCTTTGCAGGGACTCTGCCTCCTCCCTTCTCCAGGAGCCACACAGAGGAGCCCCGTGGCGTGGGAGCACCATGGAGCAAAGGGCGGGGGGGGGCTGAGCCCCACTGGGGTGACCCCTTGATTCCCACAGCTTCATCCCCTCTGGCTGCTCCTGCCTTGGAGGACAGTGTCCCTTTTGTTGGGTCGTCCCTGGCCGGTGTCCCCCCTTCACGGACAGTGCTCCTGGTGCAGCCTCAGCCCCAGATCCCTGTGGGTCCCAGCAGTGGCAGCTCGGGAGAGCAGTTAAACTCCAACTGCAGTGGAAGGAAGGTGAGGTCCAGTCGATCCCACTGCTGGGGCTGGGGACAGGGGGGCTCACCCTGAGCTGGGCACCACCTCTCCTCCCATGCAGACTCATTTCCAACCCTTTTCCCCACGGCTGGTGGGACAGCTGAGCTTTTCAAGGCTGTTTCCAGCTGGGGGTAGGACTGGGGCTGAGCTGATGCCAAACTGGCACAGGACCTGCAAGGGCAGCCAGCCTGGTCAGGGGTGTCTCTCCCTCAAGCTATTAGACCTCACCCTGGACAACACAAAACCTCAGGGCAGAGGAAGATCCTCCTTCACGCAGCCAGGGCAGAGCCTGATCATGGTCACCTCTATTTCTTTATTTCTCACTCCCTTTCTGGCAGGGGTCCATCCAGTGCCACAGCCTGTGTCTGCAGCCACTGCTGGGTGAAGGCTGAGACACATCCAGGCGGACCCGGACGCTGCATCCTAGGGTCTGGGAGCAGCCAGCACCCGCTTGGCATCTCCTCCAAGCCCTCCTTGGTCCGCCACAGGGCAGGGGCATTGCCAGGTGCCATGTCCTGGTGCAACAGCCGTGCCGTGCTCGTGGTGAGCAAGCAGGTCCCCAGTGCAGCGGCACAGTGGGGTCAGGGTGTGTAGTGGGCACCGGGGGTCAGACCGCGGCGGTCAGGGCTGCCTCTGCCCATGGAGCTCTCGCTCAGAGCCTCTGAGTCTCGGTCGTGGCTGGAGATGCTTTTCACATCCTCGGGCTCCTTCTTCCCGCTGTTCCTCACGGCCGCCTCCAGGGCCTTCTGCTTCCGGTAGAAGTGGGAAAACTTGTTGAAGATGATGGTGATGGGCAGCGCCACGACGAGGATGCCCCCCAGGATGCAGCCTGAGGCAGCCAGCTTGCCCGCCACGGTGACAGGCACCACATCGCCATAGCCCACGGTGGTCATGCTGACCGTGCCCCACCACCAGCATGCTGGAATGGTGTCAAAGCCGACGTCTTCCTCCTTCTCAGCTGTATAGGCCACGCCGGAGAAGACAGAGACCCCCACGGCCAGGTAGAGCAGCAGGATGCCCACCTCCCGGTAGCTGTGCTGGAAGGCAAAGCAGAGCAGTGGTCAGCGGTGGTCAGTGGGGGCCACCACCCCTGTCCCAGCCAGGACACTGGGATCCTGCAGTGCAAATACAGCCCTGCACATCCCCAGTGCCTCTGTCCACCTCTGCCATGGGATGTCCCCCGGGGCCAGGCTGAGAGGCGTCGGGGGACTTGTGGGTGACCCACGTGAGTGGGGCAGTGGGGAAATCATCCCTGGCATCCACAGCCACCCTTCTGCCCTCCACAGCAGTACTGGTAGGCAAAGGGGACCTCCTGCTTCTCAGCCACGGCTCCCAGGCAGAGGCTACTCCCCTGCCCCAGCACTCACTCCAACTTGATCTTGGCTAACAATATTTAAACACATTGTCCTTTTATCTTGGTGGGTCCCCAGAAAATACCTAATAGGCAGCCTCTAGGTGAAGCCAGGCCAGGCCAACCACATACCAGTGCCAAAGCCACCGCCAGCCTCACAGCATGGCTGGTCCACTCGCTTTCTGATGATCACAAGCACATTTCCTGGGTGTTTTTGGCCACTGATCTGCCAGCTTGATTTTCATCTTTTGAGGAAAGGAAAGCAGAGCTCTGATAGGATTTCTTTTCCCAGCGTCTCCAAAGAGGCAGGGAATGCTTTACTGGAGACTACATAATGACTAAACGAAACATTTGAGCGAAGCAAACAGCAGAAGACGTGGGAAAAGAGCCTCCACGGTCAAGACGAGACATAAAAGAGGTGGATTCACAGTAGGGAGTGAGAAGACTTCACTTAGACTGCTGGCAAAAGATGCTCAGCTAGTGCCAGCTATACCGAGGGGAAATAATCTCCTCCTCCGCCATCGCCTGTGGCTGCAGATGCACTATAGCAGCTCCGAGGGAGCTCCTCATGGAGGACAAACAGCTCGGAGGCACCAACTTTGTATCACTTGGCCATGAAAGCCTTGCTCCTGGCTGGAGCTTAACACACGCCTGTACATCCCAGCTGGGGAGCAGCAGAGCCAAATAACCTCATGCATTTTTAAAGAGTATCAGTTATGGCCCTGGGATGTGTTGGAGGGTGAAGGCAAGAGGGAAGTCGCACAGCTCCTGCTGCTTTACAAGCAGGGTCATGCGGCATAGGGGTGGCTCCAGGAATCCCCCAGCTGATCCTCAGGCACCTATTTGCAGCCAGTTATCCTCGAAGGGTGTGGATTGCTCATTGACCCAAGGGCAGGCAGCTGGGGCTTGGGTGGGAGTGCAGTTTTAGACATGGTTTGGGTGGGATGCCTTGGGAGAGGTGATGCTGGGCAATAAAAGGCTGCAGCAAAACAGGCACCCTGGCAGCAGTCTCTCTGACTCCTGCCTTGGTCTGAGGTCTGCCTGCCCTTGGGACAGCACAGGGATGTGTGTGGGCTCTTTCCCCCGCTGAATGAACATCTTTTCTCAAGTATAGCAGAAGACAAACAAGATGGAAGAGCCCAGTCTGAGCCTGGCTGGAGACACCACTGCAGGGACCAAGCACAGAGATGGCCTGTGGTAACGACAGCAGGGTGACGCATCTGCCATCTGGGGACGTGCAGCTCTGGATCTTCCAATCTATTTGTGTGTTCAGGCCCCTGAGGGGACAGAGAACAACTGCTGTAGATCCCTGCAGATGCCTAAATTACTCAGGGCCTAACACCTATTGACTGCCAGTGGGAGATGGGCACCAAGCCCACACTGGGGAAGCTGCAATAATGGTAATGGATGTCGTGCATGGCAGGGGGGAAGAGCAGAGATGTGTAGGAAGCCTCTTCTCAAATTAAATAGACCCTGGATGAGGCCCCAAGCAATCTGAAGACCGTTCAGGGTTTATGATGCACAAATGGCAGAAATCCCTCTGCTAGCACTTGGTGGTAGGGGAACAATTACTCAGCTTGCCAGAGCCATCATTCCCGCTTCCTGGCTGTTAACAGCCTTTACTCCTCTGCTGCTGCTTTATGCTCTGGCAAGAGGAAGTAAATTATGATTAACAAGATGTTGTAATTTATGTGCCCACTAAATCACAACGCCAAGCTGCTGCGTCAGATTTGTGTCTTCTCTCATCCCCACTTACAGCCGGCTCCGGAGTCCCCGGGAAGTGGCACTTTGGAGCACGTCACTTGGTGAATCAGCGGCTCAGCAGAGGTCAGAGCCGGGATGCTGCCGGCTCCCTGGATCTTGTCTGCTGCTTAATATCATGCAAATGAGCCCATCAGTCCCTGCTCTGCTGCAATGTGTTGTTCACGCTTAAGTGGAGCGCAGAAAGGGTTCAGGGAGCCCTTCCCAAGTGTACAATTTGATTTGAATTTTACAAGCGGTGTTATATGGGTCTGTTGCTGATTGCTCTTTCAAAGTGAGGTGAGTGTTCAGAAGTGTGATGCAGGTGGGACTTCAGGCATCTTCATTTTGAACAATCCTCCCTGGATGCTGTTTTCAGCAGGCTTTGAGGATGCCAGGAATTTTTTCCCTCCACTTATTCTGATGCTCTGTGTGTTTTGCAGGGTTTGGGCTGGGCTGGTCCTGGTTTACAGCAGAAGTTGGCAGAAGACTTTTCCTACTTGCTGCCCATCTCCAGCCACACTTGAGGGTTTCTTTTGTCCATGGCTTACCCACGGGAATGGGTCTAATCCTGCAGCCAAGTCCTGCCCATACCAGGACATCCCGTGCTGGTCTTGCTGTTGCTGCAGCAGCAAGAAATGGGATGTCCCCAGCTGTGTCCCACTTCATCCCTGCCCTTCAGAAGCAGCAACAACAGGAGCTGCAGCTCCAGCCCCTGCCGGGCACTGAGTGGGAGGAGAAGGTCCCTTTGGTTGAATTTCAAGCTCTGTTATGAAGGTTGCTTTCCTTGGCCATTTGTTTGACACACTGTTTGAAGGCGGGGGGGTGGGCAGAAAGCACAGGGATATTTGCATGAGCAGTGCTTGAAAATACAAGTCTTGTGGTTTGAATGTGGGGGCCAGAGGCAGTCCCATGACGACATGTTTGCCCTGGTGACCATCCCCCTGCACCAAGCAGGAGCCCTGCATGTTCTGGAGCATTGGGAGCGTGTGTTACTCTGCATCTTGGCAGGCTCGAGGCTGAGCATTTGGATTTCTCTTGATGTGGTCGCCAGGAATCAGAGACAATTAAAGGCTGAGTTTAATTGGCCTCTGCATCAGGCTGGATTTTCTGTGTAAGCACAGGAGGTGAAGGGACAGTTTCACCCTCCCCAGATCTGAGCACATGGTCCTCAGCACAAGGGGCTGGAGGAGAGCAGAGCGCCACACAGGGCACCGTGGCTGATCCATGCTGCACAGCTGGGCTGCAGCACCAGCCTGGTGAGGAATTCCTGACAGCTTCATGCTCTGACTCTCTTGTCACAGCTGCTCTTGGTCTGTCTAGGGAGGCTGGGGGTGCTGCGGAGGGGGTCTAGTCATCCCAGGCCCTGCAACTAACCCTTTGCTTTTCTGTTGCTGCTTTGTGCCACCCATGGTTAACCATTTTCCAGTCCCAACCTCCTCATATCCTAGAGCATCCAAGCATCAGATCAGCTGGATCAGAATCTCTGTCTCCAAGATGGGCAGACACCAGGGATGCTGGCAGCATGCCCTTGGAGGCTCCCCCTTTTCCCAGCCTGGAGACAGGAGCAGCTCTGAACTACACACTGGTGCTGGCATACCCAGCTGCTCAGCAGGTCACTCACAGCCCAACTAGGCACCAACCTACTTCTGGTGGGACTTCACCATCCACCCATGCATGCCTGAGTCCAACCCAATACCATGCAACAGGGATTGCATGCCATGGTGGAGAAGGGATAGCTGAGTCCCTGGAAGCACCAGTTCTGCATGAGCCAACGCCTGCAAGCAATGGTGTGAACTCCTCCAAGAGAGTGTACAAAGAGGACTCACACAGTGCTCCTTACACGTGGTTGCTTTAGCAGGCATACTAACAGCCCAGCCTGCCACCCCAAGACACCACCCAGAGCTGGTAGCTCACTGGGAATGGGTCTGTCCACATCCCCAGGCCATACCAGAAGTCTCCTTCTTGCACAGAGACTAAGGGAATAGACAAGGAGATAAAAAGCCAGTTTACCTTCAAGGTGGCCCCCAGTGACCTCAGCCCGGTGGAGTGCCGAGCCAGCTTCAGCACCCGGAATATCCTCATGAGTCGAAAGACCTGCACGACCTTGCCCAGGTTGCCCAGCTCTGAGTCACTGCCCACGGTCAAGTCCACCAAGAGCGTGAAGTAGAAGGGCAACACCGAGACAATGTCAATCAGGTTCAGTGGGTGCTTGAAGAACTTCCTCGGGTTGGGGGAGAGCAGGAGGCGAGAAGACACTTCAAAGGTGAACCAGGAGATGCAGAAATACTCCAGCTTGTGCAGGATGGGTTCATCGTGCACGTTGCCATTCTCATCCACTTCCTGGTACTCAGGCATGCTGTGGATGCACATGGTGGCAATGGAAACCAGCACCACACTGATGGACACGAAGCTGAAGAGTTTGCTGGGGATGGAGTAGCCGGGGTTCTCCATGGTGAGCCAGAGGCGTTTGCGCACGTTGCCGCAGCGCAGTGTGCTGTAGTGCAGCAGGTCGTGGTTGATGTCAGAGATCTCATCAGGGGACGTGTCCACGCTGCTGACCTCGCTCTCCTCATCCCAGTTGTGGTGCCGGCTCTCCAGCTTGCGTTCATGGTAGCGGTAGCTGCAGCAGGAGTCCAGGAAGAACTCATTGATGCCCCAGTACTCGATCTCCTGGCAGAAGGAGAAGACGCACAGCTCCTCCATGACGTGCAGCTTCCCCGTCTGGTAGAAGTGGAGCACGTAGAGGAAGAAGCCAGGGTTTCGGTCAAAGTAGAACTCCCTGGCGCTCACGTCGTAGTCATCGCAGAGCTGCAGGATGGACTCCTCCGAGTCGCAGGAGAGCAGCCGGCCCAGGCGGGTGTTGGGGAACTTGGAGAGGGCGCTGGAGCTGAGCCGCCTCCTCAGGCCCCCCACGTTGATGTTTATAACGTCCTCCTCAAAACTGGGACCCCAGTAATTTAAGGTCTTGTTGACCATGATCAGCAGAGCGGGAGCTGGTTCCACCTGCAGGTGAGACACAGCAGAGCTGGAGGGGATGCAGGGCTCCCCCTGACCCCGGTGCTCCAGGGTGGAGGGCAGAAGCACCCTGGGGAGTGAGGAGGGATGTTTGCATGTTGAAAGGTGAGGACTGGGGAGAGGGGAGGGGAAAGAAACAGCTTTGGGAAGTTGTTCTTTGGTGGTATGGAAGGAAAAAAAGGAAAAAGCCAATGATTTTTCCAGGTGAAACTTTTCCTTGACTTTTACCTCTTAAAGTTTCTCCCTTCACAGATCACTAATGGAAAGCAGCTTACTGCATCTCCAGCACCTCATCATGGAGCTTTCCTTGTTCAAACAGGTAATTAGTCACTGAAGAGAGGATTTATCCCCCAAAGAGCCTCCCTCATGGAAAAAAAAATCATCATCATCAAATCCCAACCGCAGTGTTTCTGTCAAAGAGCTTTGTACCCCGACTACCTACATTGCTAATTAGACCTGGTCAAAAAGTTCTTAGATGGTGCAATCTTCCCAGCAGCAAAGGCAGTTTTGCTAAAATCAAAGTGTTTTCACAGAAGGTGTCACTTTTAGAGAGAATTTCAGCGAAAGAAGTGTCAAAACAATTCATCTGCCTGCTTTGTTTCCTCTTGTGTGTTCTGTCATGTAAAATATTAAGATTATTTTAATAACGTTGAAACATAACAAAAACATGATTCAGGATCATCGATGAGTGAATTAAAAAATATGTATGTTGGTAGGGAAATAAACCCCAAAGTTTTGCTTTCTGTTGTGCTTCAGGATTTTAAAAGTTTCAGGGAGCTGGGCTTTTCCCTGCAGCAGAAATTCCCTTCTCTAATGAGAAGCAGTTGAAGCATCTGACAAAGAAAAGCGTTCCCACACCTTCATATGCATTTACCCATCTCGACCAGAAGCTTAGAATAAAAAGGCAAATAAAAAGGCAAATAAAATGGTTTGTGATCTTCCTGCATCACAAACTTGAAATCAGACTTCTCCACCTACATTATTCATCAAAATGCCTGGGGAAACATGGAGCAGCCCCGTACCCACACGGTCCCCCCGCTCCTGGCACCAGCATGCTGGGTGTCCTCGGGGAGGACACTGCATTTGCTCTCTTGGTTGAGGAATTACACTTCTTACCCACACATCAATTAATTGGGAAGAACCTCACTATTAGGCATGACTCGCCCCTGAGCTCTGCACTTCAGGGTCGCTGCTGGTATCGACATGACTTCTGCAGCCACTGATGCTTTTGCTGCAGTAGTCACTGAGGCATTTGTGACCTTCAGACTGGCCTGTCTCCCGTCTCAAAGGCTTCCCTCCCTGGTTTTAATCAGCCAGCATCTTCTTAGGAAAACCCCTCACCTTCTCTGTCTTGTGTCACACACTGAAGTCTTCAAACTTTTAGGTGCCGCAGGGATGGAGGCAGCAGGAGCCGAGGGAAGGGCTGCAGTCCCTATGGTGATGCTGAGGTGCCACCAGACCCTACACAGGACAGGCTGCTCGGACAACAGCCACCGAGGGTGAAGGCCAGGTCAGTGACATGAGGTGGGTCCCCCTCACCCTGGTTCCCCTGCAGACCCCATTGCACTCCAGCCTGGCGTTGCTCATTGGACATCTCATGGGGTTTTAGCGGCAGGGAAAGGTCTATACGTGTTTTCCAGTGTCTGAGAAACACAGCATAAAAGGTTGTCAGACTGGGAGGGACATGGGGGACCCTTCAACATCTAAATCTGGAGGTCAGAGCAGAGCTGGAGAGGGGCAGGTAATGGAGTAATGGTTAGAAATAAACCCGAGAGGCACATTTTTAAGCTGAGCAGGTCTGTGGGTGCAGCAAATGCCAGATTTGTGTGAAATAGCCTGGCAAAGGCATCTGCTAACTCCACTGCATCTCCCAGCCAGGGCTCCTTAAAGATACAGGCTTTGCACCACAAAGCCAGCGCTTCCCACTACACCATGTCTGAAGGAGGCAACCGGCTTGTGATAAGCCTCAGAGCTTAATGGACTCGTCTTGCCTTTCAAAGGAGAGGGGAAAAAAGAGAAGGGTCAACTTTTTTAATGGTTAAGGCCAAAGCAAGGGAGAAAAAGGGGTGTAAACACTCCTTTTCAGGGACAAATTGGAATTTCTGTGACATAAGCTTTTCCAGGGAAGACATCACACAGCCCATCTGTGGGGTGGGGATGACTAATCCAGGTTCCTTCCAGAAAGATGCTCATGCATTCAGGCTACAAACACACACACAGGGGCCGTGCGGCTGGGTTTGTGGGATCCAGCTGATCCCCCACCTATCCTCAGCCTCTCTTGCACCCTCCCTATAGAGCAGCTGCTCTGGGAAGCCAGGCCAAATGTCACTGAAATCAAAGGCAAGGTGGTCTTGGGGCTGGGCTGAGGCATGAGGCAGCCCAAGTGGCTACCAGGGGCTGTGCTGGGATGGCAGGACAAGCCCAAAGCGATGCTGCAGCTCAGCAGGAGCATCCCCGGCACATGGCTGTGCTGTGCCACGGTGGCTCCGGATGAGACGTGCCAAACCCCAAGAGCCAGGAGGGGGGCAGCTCACAGCTCAAAAGAAAAAACAGTAGATGTCAGGCCTTTGTGAGCCTTTGTACCCCAGGGAAATCCCTCCATCCCCCCCTCCATCCCACGCAGGAAGCAGAGCGAGGAGAAGGGTCATGAACTGAGACGCTCCTTTCTGATGTTCGCTTCTGAATAGAGCAAATAATTTCTGCCCACATACAGCTTTCATGTAGGAATCTAAAGCAGCAATTAATAGTTTTATAACTCTTTTGTCTACTTGTTTCATGACCAGCTAAGCTCAACAGAACTGGGGTTTGAACTAAGACCTGGCATGATCTCTCCTGTGGATCATCACAGCGTGCACGTACCTCGCATTTGCAGTGGTATCTGCTGGGAAACAGAAGCTTACTTTAGGAAAGCTGAGAGGTTTTTTTTATTTTAAAGCACAATGGACAGAGAATACAAATGTGTCTGTCTGGAATGATGTGAGTTTGCAAAATTTTCCCTTTGTCAACCCCGAATTTCCATGAATGATTGGAAAAACAGAACAGATAAAGCCAGTCTCTTTCTGATCAATTTTGAAATATATTGTAAGCTATTTTAAAGAGACAACCATCAGAATTACACAAACCCAGTGTGAGCTGGGTGTCGGGTGTTCAAATGAATATGTACCTCATGGAGGAAGAAATCTCTGATGTATGCATTTATGACAGTAAAAATATAACAACAGATCAAGCATTTCTTACAGAAATGTGAGAAGAGTTTCCCTTGACAACATAATTTTTCTTAAAGGCTTTCAAGTGGAAGTTAGGTGTATTTATTCTAACTGGCAGAGGGGGAACCAAGGCAGCGGGAAGGAAGGTGCTAATAGACATTCAAGTGAGGATGCAGCAAGTGCAGGGAGTATTGCACACTGAGGCTTTTCCAACCAGGTACAATGGATTTAGATTAACGGTCCAAATAAGAAGCCCTGTACTTACAGCTCAGCGAGGCTTCCCAGAAGGGATTCATGTGGCTTGTCTCAAAGGAGCCATTAGAAATGCCTAGAGGAGGAGGAAACCCTTATACTTTCCCTGTAGTCCCATCCTAAATGCCCTGTCACCCTGGGTGACACACGCGTGCCCTGGGTGTGCAGGGGTTGTGGCTGCAAACCACTGGAGAAGTCCCGCATGGGATGCCCATGGGGCTGGGGTAGGGGTGGGGGTTCCCCACTGGGTACCTGATGGGGGGAGTGGGCTGGCTGACCTCCCAGCTCCTGCAGGATGGTGTCCCAGCAGCCATGTGCTGGGTCAGGACTGGGAAGACGCCTGCCTTCTCCTCATGCAGAAGTACCCCTGCAAAGCCACGTCCCCATCACTGAGCAGCCCTGTACCCATCGGCCTGAAGATGTTCAGGACCAAGACCTTCCTTTGGAGGTGAGAGGTTCTCAAAGTGGGCAGGAAGGAGCATGGAAAAGGGATTTCCACTGCTGGCTGCTCCCTGCAGCAGAGCATAAGCTGCTGTTGTACACTGAGAAGCTACCACTGAGGGCTGTACACTGAGGGCTGGGAATGCAGATGACGGGGGGACTCCCTGCTCGTTGTGGGGTGCAGGAGGGGGTCATTACCAATAGCTTGGCTTTCTCCTGCAAACGGGGAGCCCAGCGCCTGCTGCGGATGATGCCCTGTCCTGAGACAGCCTCTGCTCCCAGGTCTCTCTTAGTGGGTGCACAGCTCCCGAGGGGAACCCCTGCACCCTGCCCCGTTCCCTGGGGAGGACGAGAGGCGGCCCCTGTAGTGAGGAGGCTTCAGGGAAAAGGACTTTCTTACCCCCGCCTGCAGAGGGGTGTCCCTGCACAGAGGAGTATCCCTATGTCCCGCGTCCCAGCAGCATCCCGGGATGTGGGTGCTGGCACGGCGGCTCCCTGCTTATCCCGGGATATCGATGCCTCGCTTCCCCGCTCATCCCAGTGTGCCGCTTTCCCCATCCCTGCTCACCCAGGCATGCCGCTGCTCTCTTTGCCCTCTCACCCCGGGATGCCGGTGCACCGGCTGCCTGCCGCGCCCCAGGGTGCTGATCCCTGCAATGCCCGGGGATGCTGGTACCCAGGGTTCCCGGGATGCCGGTGCCCCGCTCCGCCCTGTTCCCTGGGTTGCCGATCAAACGGTCGCCGCCGCGCCCCGGGATGCTGGTACCCGGGTCCCCGCGATGCCGGTGGCTGCAGCACCCCGGGATGCCGGTGCCCCGGTCCCCACCCGCCCCGGTGCCGGTGCCCGGGTCCCCGCGCTACCGGAGCCCGGCCCCTCGCCGCCGCTCACCTGCCTCGGCGCCGCTCCCGCCGCAGCGTGCGCGCCCGGCGCGGAGCCGCGGAGCCCTGCGGGGCCGGCGGCGGCGGCAGAAGCTCCGCGGGGCCGAAGGGGGGTCCCCCTGGTCCCGCCCGCCCTGCCGCCCCTCCCGGGGGTGCCGCCCTCCGGCCCGCCCGCCCGGAGCCGCGGGGTGGGAGCGGGAAGGCGAGGCCGGTCCCAGACCGATCCCTCAGCGGCACGGTGTGGCCGGAGCAGCGCGGTCCCCCCGGGCTGGCCCCCGAGATCTGTGCAGGGATGCCCCGGGGGGGAGCCCACCCCGTCTCCCCGGGGAAGCCCACCGGTGTCCCCTGCGAAAGCAGTGCTGCGGCGGGCCGAGAAATCAGAGCCAGGAGTGGGTACAGCCGCCCTGATCGATGGCCTTACCTGCTGGAAGTGCCCTCTGCAGCCTATGGGACAGTGGGTGGGAGCCGCAGTGGGCTACAGGACTCACCAGCGCCTTGCAAAGCTGCTCACTGGGCAAGTGGGGCTCCTGGGGGCTGAGCAGTGTGGTGGGCAGCAAGCAGAACCTGCCCTGGGCATCAGGCTGAGGAGGGCCCCAGCAGAGTTGACACCCCGCATGTGGACGATGCACCTCTGCCCTTGCAGTTGCCCTCCATGCGATCCAGCTCCATCTTCCTCCTTGGGATGGGGGGGTATGTAGGGCACCGGGGCAGCCACCCAGGGAAGAGCCCCCCTGGCTTGTTGAGCTCCCCGTTGGCTCTTGAAAGGCTCGTCAGGAGGCAGGTGAAGGCAGCAAGTCCTGGGCATGGCACACGCTGGGTTTCAGGTCACGGAGCTGCTGTCACCACCTGGGGCCATCCCCACACAGCCTGGCGACTGGTGCAAGCACACCAGCTCCCCCAGAAGTCAGGTGCTGGAGCAGAGAGGAGAAGAGAGAATGAGAGACCTTCCCGAGGTGACGGCTGAGGCTGCATGTCCTCGCAGCGATGGCTCATTGCAGTCGTGTCAGGCAGGCAGCTCACATGGGGCAAGGCTTCACACCACCCTCCTCATTGGATCTGTCAGTTTGCTGATTCCAGCCCGAGGGGCTGGATAGAGCCTGTGGGCTCTCACCCTTCTCCAGGCTTGCCCAAGGCTGTCTGGGAGCTCTTTTTGGTGGCCAGCATCTTCCCCCTGCCCGCACACCCGCCTCCCACGGCCGCGTGTGCCGCCAGCCCCGTCCCTGTGCCAGGCAGCGCTTGCCGCTGCGGGGCCATCAGCGTGTTTCCATGTGTGTGATGTGTCAGACTGTGTGTGCCGTGTGCTTGTTTACATGGGAAGGAGGCAGCGGAGGGAGGGGGAAGGGATGACTTTGAGGGAGGCCTCAGAAAAGAAAAAAAAACCAAACCGAGGAGGAAAAATAAAACAACCCTGAGGGAAATTCCTCTGTTCTGTGATATGAAGCAAAAAGCATTTATTTTTATGGCAATTAGGGATGGCTGAGCATCCCTGGAAGCTGCAAGATAAACATGCCCAGCTTTGTCTGCTCCGGGCACTTGCCAGCCCAGCTCCCAGTGGGTGCTGAGCCCCAGTGGGGTGCAGCCCATGGGGAGGGAGGAGGACTGGCTCCTACACGGGGTTTTCTCTGCCTATCACTGACATAAGGGGATCAGGGTGAGTTTCCTTTTCCCGTCTGAAAACATTTCTCATCCAGCCATTTTTCAGGGAAGGAGCCATGCCTTGCAATGCAAGGCCCCCCAGTCCATTCATCACTTTGTCTCTGCACCAAAACCTCATTTATGCACGGCCACAGGGTAGACCTGAGCCATGTCCCCGAAAAATCAGCTCTCCCAGCACTGGGAGGTTTGCTGAGTGTCCCCTAGGCTGTGGGAAGGAGCTGAAGTGGGAGTGGGAAGCAAGGCAGGGATCTGCCTGTAATGCCCTAGGCTGGAGGGATCACCCCAGGAGGGGAGACACCTCTATGTCTCCTGCTGCAGCTCAAAGCCTTGGCTGCAGGAGAGCAAAGTTCGCCTTCCAGCCCACCGAGGCCCCACATAGGCTCGTGCTGGCATCGCAGCATCCTTCAGGGAGGACTTGGCTGCACATCGGTGGTACCTGAGGTGAATTTTCCCTTTGCTGCTTAAATTCAGAAGTGAAATGCCTGACTCTCCCGTTACCTGACCAGAACTTGTTGGCCTGACTTCACACTAACACTGGCAAACTGTGGCAGGAAGGGGAGACTCCCATTTTAAGGCTCTTTCCCAGCAAACTGAGGTGCAAGGGCCCTTACTCACACAGCGGGGTTTGCAGCAGCACTGGCAGGGCTCAGCTCCCCATGGCACGGGCCAGCCCTGCGCCTCCACCATCGCTCCTCAACTAACTGGCAGTGATGTGAAGACAGGAACAGGCAGAAAATCAGGTCAGCTGGAAACGCCTCGCCATCTCTTCCTTTCATGTCTCCCCCCATCTTCCTCTCTTGGGGAAGGCAGGTCTCTCCTCCCGCAGAAGCCTGGGGGGCATTTTGTGATAGCGACACAGCAAATCTTCAATGTGTGGATGGGGAGAGAAACCTTTCGCTGTGGTCTCTTCTGCAGTCTGGAAGCCAATTGCAGAGGCAGGGTGAGTCTGAAGCCAGCAGCCATTTCAGTACTGCAGTGAGTCATCCCGAAAGCCGCTCAGCTTGTGGCAGCTCCCTTCCTTTCTTCTTTCTGCCTTTTTTTTTTTTTAATAGCTGATGTAGCAATAAATTAAATAAATAGGGGAATATATGTATGAATATAGCATGTCTGCAGAGCTCCTTTAATTAAAAGAAAAATCTTCAAGCACTTTTCAGCCCCTTGGACATCCATTGTGAAAGGCCGGAGCTGCTGGGTACGTGCCACGTGGGAGATGGAATGGAGCGGGTTGAGCGCTGGCACACCTGTGAGCACAGGGGGATCCATGGAGCCAGGTACCGACAGGGGCTGTTTAATGCCGGGGACACGGACACAAAGCATTTCACAAATAGTCCTTTCCAGAGGGAAAGAGCTAAATTAGGGCAGATGCAAAAGCCTGCTCTTGAGATTCCCACTGTCAAAGACTTAATACATGGGTTTTCCTTAGTACTCTTTTTTCCCTTGGTGTTTTCTGTGTTCGCTGGTGTGTTTGTGCCCCCCAGGCCTCCCACGAGCTCTGGGAGGGGGTTCCTCTGGTTGGAGGGGTTTGGGCTTCTCCTTCCCATGCTGTCAGCTGTCCCCATACAGCCTTGCCTATCCCCAGAGCAAGCCCACAGGATGGTGAGGAGGGAAAGCTGAGCCATGATGACAGCATCCTCTGAGCAGGAGAAGAGGAGTAAGGACCACCAGCTCTGGGGGTCCCATCCCTACAATCCCCATCTTCCTCCCAGAGCCACAGGGTGTATTTAGGCACTGCTGACGGGGGGATATCAGCCTGCTTTCCGCTGGAAATTATTTAGCCAACCTTCTTGAGACTCTGGAGCCCTTGGATTCATCTGCAGCATCCAGCCCCCTGCAGTAGGGTGACCGCGTTGCCATCTATCTGCAGCAGCGTGGCACAGGCTCTTGGTGTATTGCCTGGCAATGGCACCCAGCTTTGACAGCAGGGGCAGCGCGGGGGATGAGCGGGTCCCCAGCCTGGCCCCCAGAGGCACCCCGCAGCTGGGGATGTCACATCACTCCATTCCCCAACACTCCAGCATCCTGTGGGGCAGATCGCCCATGCTGCAGCTCCATCAGCCCCAAGTCCTGCTCCTTGGCTTGAGGTGTCCTCCCCATACAGGGGTGATGTCTGCAGGAGGGAGAGGCAGAGGCGGACAGAGAAAGCCAGCAAGACCCCTGGGCATTCTTCAGAGCCTCAAGACGTGAAGACCCTCTGACATCGGAGCCCCTCTCACCACCTCCAGCACTGCTCTAGCCTCCTGTAGGGGTCCAAAATACAGCATTCTTGCAGAAATGGGTGAGGTTCTTCCCCTCAGCTCATGCACATTAATCTCCAGCTGTAATTCTGTGTACACTCACCCCCCTGCCAGCACAGAGGGAGCTGGAGGCAGGGCTGCAACAGGAGCCCGGCGCTCCCCAAGAACCTCAAACCACTGGGGCACTTCCACCTGCAAAATAACAATAGTGACAATTCATCAGCAATTTACAGATTTGGCTTGACATTTCTAGCTGTGTCATCACAGCTAGGCAGGGACTGAAGGGACCCAAACGCAGCGGATACTCTTTGTCCCCAGCTGTGGTGGAGAGTCAGAGCCCCAGGGCAGGTTTGCTGCTCCCACCAATACCATCCCCTCACCTATGTTTGCTGTGGGATGAAAGTATCTGCAGAATCCACTGTCTCAATCAAACAGCATCTTTATCCTGATCCCATTACTGCATGGCCCTAGGAAGGCTGCAGAGCTGTGGCGGGGTAGCAGGGATGTCTGATGGCTCCTTGGCCTCCTGATAGATATCCCTCTACTGCTGCACAGAGAATCCCCACTGTCTTCATGTCAGAGCCCAGATTTTGGAATGCCAGCTATAGATTTTTCCCTGCTGTACAGCTGGCCTGGCTGTTTGTCACTGTAGTTTTGACGGTTTTTAACCAGGAGTCTTTGAGCAAGCAGCAAAGGAGCAGCGAGGGATGCAGGGGGAGATCCCAGGATGAGAGCTCGCTGTCTGCTTGGGAGAGGCACAGGCCCTCATTCCTGCAAAATGCGCATGAGATCCCATGCTTCATCGCCTCCTTCCACCAACATTGCCATGTTGAAGGCACACATCACTCTCCCATTGATTTACGGAGTTCAGGGCTTGCCTTTTTAGGTAGATTCAGATTACCAAGAGAGGACACATCTACCTTCTTTCCAAAGTCTTGAAGCAGTGGAAGAAGCATTTGCGTCCCAAGGAAATACCCACCAGTGGCCAGCCTGTGCCAGAGTGCAGAGTGGCATCCAGGCAGACACCCCGTTTTCCTGCACCTTGGAAGGATCCTCCTGGTGACAATTCAGAACAACATTCTATTTTTAGTGGCCATAGGGCACTGAGCCAGGGAGTCAGTACGTGAGTCCTGAGTGCTGGCCCAGCCCCGTGCCGGAGACCAGGACTAATGTGAAAAGCAGTTGTGCATCTCTGAGTGTGCTCGGAGCAGCAGCAGGCTGCCCTGGGCTCATTAACGTGATCGAGTCACAGGAGCTCCTGAAGCAGAAAGGTATTTGGGCAATGGCCTGCTGCCTGCTTTTGGTCTCTGCTCGGTCAGGCTCCAGTCGTGTTGGGACCAGGGTATTTCTCTGATTTGTACCGTATCTCTGATTTGTGCCTTGAAGGTCCAAACCTCTCCTTTTGCCTGCCTGTGCAAGAACACGACAGGGCGGTCTGTGATGCTGTGCTGCTTTTGCCCATCTCCCCCTGATTAATGTGAAACCCAGCTCCATGAATCATTCATGAAGCTTTATTTAGTATAATGATTTCTGACATCCAGTGCCTGGGAATAGCATTTTGGGACAGACCGTTTGCGACTGGCGAATGAGCTGACGTTTATCCTATCTGAACTGGGAATGTACAGAAGGGGAGGGAGAGGGGCGAAGCAGCCGTGCCTCCTTCTGAGGGAATCGCAGGTTGCTCTCTAATTAGACAAACGTGTAAAAGCTAAATATTGACATAGCTTTGCGGTTCCCTGTGTCTTGCAATCACATTGCATGTTATTAACCTACATAGTTGTTGGGGAAAGGAGCATCTGTGTGTGCCTTGGCACAGGCAGGGCTGAAGAGACAGGAATTTCCCTGTCTGATGCTGTTGGTGCTAACGAGGAGCCAGTGTGGGGCCCAAAGGAGCTGGGAAATGGCTTCCCCTCCTCAGATGGAGAGTGGCAGGAGCTCATCTGGGCTGCCCTATAACATAAATAGCCCACCCTCCTCTTCCACGGCACCTTGTTATGGGGGGTCAGTGGTTTCAGCTGGGAAGGTCTCTCTGCAGGTGAGTGGCCCCATTTGGAAGGGGGTGTGTGGGTACCCTGGTGCCTGTGCTGGTGGATTTGGGGGTGATGGTGAGTTTACGACCCTAACCTTGCCCAGAGCATTTGTGTGGGCCATGAGTTGGGAACTGTGCTTTAGTTTGGTGTGTGAGCAGGGGCTGTTGCAGGGCAGGTGCCTATGGGAGATGCTTTGCTTGCTTCTGGTTCTTTCCTCCGTTCAAGCTGCTTTGTGTGAGTCTTCAAGTGCTTTGTCAGCCTTTGCTAGAGCTGTTGTTTTCTTCACATCCCAGCTGCTTGGCTGAATGAAGGCAGCAGCCTGAAGAGGGACTGTGGGTCTGGCCCTGGAGCTGAGAACTGAGGCTGAAGAGAGGGCATGGGAGAGGAGCCTGGCAGCCCTGCCTGTGCTGCTGCTCAGCCTCCTGCTGAGCTCTCACACGTGCCTTCATACAGAGAGGCTTACTGCAGAGGAAAGATGCTTCTGTCTTCTCTGCTCTCTTTCTGCATGGGGACAAGGGACTGCTGACATGCAGGGATCTCCCCCAGCAACAGGGTGCTGTGAGGGCCTCACTTTTTTGCCTTCCTTTCCTTTTGGTTCCCTGGCTCAGGAAACTCCTGCCAGCATCTGAAAGGCTTCCTGGGTGTGCAACCTTGTGCAGCTCCAGCAGAGAACAGCCTGGTGAGGATTCCTGGTGGGATGAATGGGGATGGAGCCAAGCGGCTCAGCACAGCTCTGCTGTCTCTTGGCCGTCATGGGGCACGCAGAGCTGTTTCTGTGTCAGATCGAAGGGCTTCATCACAAGCAGCTTGTGAGGCTTGGCAGCACTTCAGGCAGGAGAGACATTGCAGTGGGCTGCTCTGGCATCCTTGCACCATGGAACCATCCCCTGCCAGACCCTGCTGCTCTGGGGCTCCCCACCAGGGAGCTGGCTGTGGTGCACAGCTGGGCTGGTGTGCTGGAGCCAGGCAGAAGAGATGGCTTCCATCCCGGCTGTTTCAAAGCTTCCCAGTGGCAAATGCAGCCTCCCTTCACTATGCAATCGAAGGTTGAGGCTCTGCCCTCCCAGCACTGTGGGGCTAGTGCTTGTGTGTTCTCCTCGCTGTGTTTGGGGAAGGCACCTAAAAGGGTTATTGGTGCATCCTGGCCAGGCAAGCTAAGGCATGTTTAGGGCAAGCTTCCTGAGCACAAAAAGGGCATCCCTGTGTCTTCTGAAAGAAATAGCTGGAGGGCATCAGCTGGTGTGAGGCAGCTCTGGCCTTGACCACCCACTCCCGGCTGCTGGAGAGGGACTTGGTCTAGGTGAGGAGCTGCGCTTTCCATAAATCACCCCAAAGAAGAAGTCACAGAGTGAGTTTATACATCTGTTGACCTTCAGCAGTGTGAGGATGGCTTATTTTTCTGCAGAGATGTGTGTATATATCTTTCTTTTATGGTGGGGACGAGCATGGTATTGGCTCCTTTTCCCACTGAAAATACTGCTGCTGCTCTGCAGAGGTGACGAGGGCTGGGCATAGCACCTGAGTATGGGCAGAGCTGCTGCCAAGTGGATCTGCTCAGCCCAGGTATTTTCTCCTCTGGATTTTGATGCAATTGCTACATCCTGCTGGGACAACAGCTTCCTGCTCCTGGGCCAGGCTTGCTAAATAACCCTCCTTTTTCAAAGGTTTTTCAAAGCTGTAGTAATTCTTACTAATTCGAATCATCTCTTGAAAAGGTCTTGCATCACTCCTGAGTGCCAAACTGTTCTGTATTCAGACCCTGATCACCCAGTCTCCTGAGCCATAAAATATGCAGGGGAAAGGCTCCAAGAAAATACTAAAAAGATGTTTGGGTGTGCAAGGGGTGTGCTGTGGGTGAGACCTTACTTCTCCATCTTCTGCCCTGTCTCCATCTCAGAGTGGACCAAAGTACATTTCTGTGGGGAGCAAGGCTGCCTCTGATGTTGATGGCTCCCTGGGGAGCCGCTCTAGATCCCATCCCCTGGGATGTCAGGGCATACTGAATGTTTCCTTTGGTCCAACAGGCCCCCAAAACCCCAGTGTTGAGGGAAGGTGGAGTAAGCCAGACCTGCTGCATTCCAAAGGAGCTGCAGGGCTCCCTGCCCTTCAATGGTGCTGCTGCTGCAACATGCTGTGATGGATGTTTCTAACCCAAAGCTGGGTCCTTTTGTGCAGCCTCTGCCTGTGTATTTTTTTCCCCAGCACTGGATCTGGTGGGCTCTTCCCAGGAGAAGGTCCCACAGCAGCAATCCTTAAGCCTCCAGGCAGAGCAAATGAATCCCTCCATCTCCAGGCTGTTCTGGCCCGGAGGAAGCAGATGACAGGAAGAACCCACATGGAAACATCTCGTCTCTGGCACAGGACTCGCTGCTCTTCCTGCTGTCTTGCTGGCACATACCTAGGATGCAGAGGGGAATTCCCTTCCTCCCCAGAGACCTGGATCCAAAGGGTTTTCAGTCAAAGCGCGCTGCCAGGAGCTTACCGCAACCTGTCCTGTTCATGTTGTGGTGCATTGCCCAGCTCCCCCCAGGTGGGTGCTGACTGCATGGGGAGGTGTGGGTTTGTGATGGGAGATCCCCAGTGTGGCTGTGGTGGTGAGCTGGGTGTTGCTGTGCACAGTGGTAGGGACCTGTTCCTGGAGAGACTATTTGTTGATGCAGGTGGATGTACACAGTTGGTTCATTGCCTCAGGGATTTCTAACTTGCTGCTTTCTGTTTGGGAGCACTGCAGGACTGAGACAGACCAGATGTCTCCATGGCATCCTCTGGCCCCAAAGCCATCTCCCTGGGCCAGCAGCTGGGTGACAGCAGTGACATGGACAAAGCTGGGCAGGAGGAGGGACCTTTCCAGGCCATCACATGGAGATGTGGAGATCCCAGGCAGCAGTTTTTGGGAGGATGTACTTCTCCTATGCTGCTGCCTTGACCTCGTCTCAGTGGAGGAGCTGCTGCATTGGGCACGGCAGCCATTGGGCTGTGTGGGACCATGAGCACTAACCAGCTGCAAGGCACCCCATGCCTGCAGCTCTGTGCCTAATCAAACCAATTAGCAATTTAATCTTGTTAACAAACCAAGATAATTGCAGCATTATCAAATTAGGCAGCTGTATGGAAATGCCTGCTTAATAGCTGATAATAGCTGGTCCTGATGGAGGAGGGAGGGTTGTGGTTTGTGACTAATGACTGGCGAGAGGTGTAATGAGGCTTCTCTAGGCTGCCTGGGTGGGGAATGGCTGGGGGAGGGCTGGGGCTCTGCCCCTCTCACCCCATGGCTTGTGTGGCCACAGGGCTTCCTGCTCAGAGGGGTGGGTTGGTGTAAGGGTGGTAGAGTTTACCCCTGGTAGGACACTGCACTGGTCAGAAGCAAGGTCTGATTTTACATGGAATTTGGCTGTTGAGCTCCCAGCCCTTGTCCTGCTGGATCACCTGGTGTTTCCAGTATCCCCTGGCATGCAGTTACCCCTGCCCTCCCTTGGCTGCTAAGCAGAAGTGGCCTTTCACCATAGGAGGACTTCCTCATTCTCAGTCACTGAGTGATTTCTGAGTCTTTCCCTCCCTCCCTCCAGTTCTTCCATGGTGACCCCCACGGAAGGACTTGCTCCAGCAGATGCTCTTCCCAGCCTTAGCCAGGTAGCATCCAGTGTCTGCTTTGGGCCATGCAAGATGTTGATCCCACAGCCAGAGGCTTTATCCTGCTGTATTTGTGGGTGGCTTTAACATCTGGCTAGTTCATGCTGCTCTCCAGATGCCTTGTTCATGCCTGGCAGTGGGGATCATTAGCTCAGCCCTTGCAGCAGCAGGGGACGGGAGCTGGGCAGCTTATGGGGTCTGCCTGGGGCTTGAAGGAGGTGGAGGCAAAGTGCCTCCTCCCAGCTACCACCCAAATGTTCCTTTACCCCTGTTGCCCAGTACTCGCTCATCTCCCTCTCTGTTCTCTCTACTCTCTGCAGACAGACCAGGCTTCTCTCTCAGAATGGGCTGGGTCTGCTTGTTGAGAATGTAATGATGGGATGTGTGAGCCTTGCATCAGCCATGGGGTTGGGGGGGGCTGTTTGGGCATCAGCACAGGCTGGGGGATGCTCTGCCCCTGCAGCACATGGTGGCAATGCCTGGCTCTGCTATTGCACTGGGCAGGTCCCTCAGGCTGCACACACTTTCTCCTGCTGATATTTCCTGGCATTTCCTGTTCTTTCTGGCCCCAGCACTTAACTGTACAAAAATGACAAGAACCCCTTTAGAGCTGTGGTTTTGTGCCCTGGGTGGAGACTTTCACAGGCAATTTTCAGCTGAATTTTCACCACCAGCTCAGGTTCAGTGAGGGGCTCAGCATCAGTTGGGGTTTGGGTCTATGTAACGCCTCTCCTGCCCTCCAGATGTGCTTCAAGCGCTTGAAGGGATCTGCCTCCCGCATCCCCCCAGCCAGGCAGGATCAGCCCTGTCCCGCTTGGGGAGTGCCTGGGGGGCAGGACACGCTGCTCTCCAGAGCCCCCCCCAGCCTGCCAGGAGCATCCTCTAAAGTGTCCCATCATATTTTGTACCAGCCCCTTCCCATTGCCCTCTCCTCCCGGGTTTTGTATGTCTCTGGATGGACTTGCTCCCCCCTCAAGCCAGCCCCTCACCATACTCTAGGTGTGCAGCTGAACTGTTTTCATTCTCTTCCCCAGGCAGAAATTCCAGGGTGAAAGCATCAGTGGGAGCATGGGCCTGGAGAGAGGCAGGAGGAGGTGGGGAAAGGAGTCACCCATCACAAGCATCCCTTGGACAAGCTCTTTTATTTATTCAAGCAGCAATGGTGAAGCAGTAGCACTGTGTGGCACTGTCGTCGGTGGTCCTGGAGCTGTGATGGTCTCTGAGTGTGGGCTGGTGGCTGTCCCCATCCTCCCAGGAGCCAGCATCGGGCAGGACAAGCCTTAGCAGAGGTATGTGCAGCTAGCTGGTGCCAGATGTGGCACAGGCACGCTGAGAAGGCACCTTGGTCTGTCCTGGGAGCTGGAGCTCATACTGGAGAAAGGGAAAGAAGGGAACAGGCTCGGTCTGATGCTCAGAGTAACCGAAGCCCAGGAGTTTGGCCATAAATCATCCCACCACTGACAGTGGAGGGCTCTGACAGCCAGACACTGCTGCATGTCCACAGCCACCATCACCGTATCCCCGCTCCGCTCCCCAGGGAGGTGGGTGCAGGAGAGGGAGCCCCCGAGACCCTACCGGAGATGAAGGGGAGGGATGATGAGCGCGAGAGGCATCTCCTGCCGCAGAAGGATGGGCAGCACTTCTTGCGCCGCGGGCAGTGCCAGTCAGCATAGCACGCGTTGGGTGGGTTTTGCATCATGCAGCGGTAGCGAACAGGCGGGCAGGACCAGGCGCTGCCTGCAAGAGGAGGGAGATGTTGGCCACAGGCTGCCTTAGGGAGGTGCCCCGCAGCTCCTCTCCCATCCCCCAGGATCCCTGCTAGCACAGCTCCTTCCCCGTTCCTGTGCATCTCCTCTCTGTGCCCTATCTCGGACATTTCCTACCTGCTGGCAGCTCTGTCCCGAGGATGAGCATCCCTACCAGGAGGAGAGCAGCCACCGACTTCATGCTGCTGTGTCCCTGAGAGGTGTGAGTGTGGAGAGATGGGGGGCACAGGCAGTTAAAGCCTTGGGGAGGATGGGGGGCAGGGAATAGGGCTGGGCATGTGCTAATATTTGTGCCTTTTTCCTCTGCTGTTGCATGGTGTTTTCCGGAGACCTTTTGCACAAGATACAGTTGGGGTTGTTCAGTTGCTCAAAAAGCAGTTGTTCCATTGCACAACTGTCCCCTGCAGCTACACCTGGGGCTGAGGGACAAGCCAAGGGGAGATTGTCCAGGGCATTGTCTCCCAAGCAGGCTGGAGGCAGTGGAGCTGCTTTCTCCCGAGCAGGAATGCTTCTCCAGGAGAAACCATGTGGTGATGACCGTGCTGCATTCCCTTCTGGAGGTCCTTTATATGAGTTTCTCTCTGTAGCCTGTTTCCATGTGGACCTGCAAATCAAACCTTACAGCATGATCCAGATCAGCATGGGGCTGCCTGTGCCTTCCCAGGGATAATCCTTTGAGGTTTTTATAGGGGAAACCTGCTCCAAGCCCTGCTGGTTCCTGCCCTAATGATGGTGTAAGCTACTGTAGGGAAATAGCTTTGGCTTAGCCAAGAGTGAGTCTTTCCCAAGCTCTGTGGGGGTCACCTGAACCTCATAATCTCTCTGGGAGGCTGCTGCCATGTAGGAAGTAGGCTGGTGCTGGAAGAAAGTGGTTGGCCTCATCAGGGTAGGATAATTTGCTCCATACAGCCCTGTCATCAGCCAAAAATCCCCATGCAGCACGAGGACAGCAGAACTGAGCCCAGCACTAGCTGGCTGTAGAGATTAGGGGCTACAGTGCTTGCTCAGATGGCAAAGATCCCACCCGTCCTAAGGCCTCCATCTGCTCCTCCCTCCCAGGGAGATTGTACCTCCCCTCCAGGCAAAGCTCTTTTCTTTAGGTGCTCTTGGGCAATGGGAAATTACTCCATTTCCCACCAACAGGTCAATGTTCCCCTTGCCTTGTGTAGTAACAAGTTCCTGGAACCTGTGCTTGGGATTTCTGCGGCTAGCAGGAACCAGAGCTGTGCTGGAAAAGGCACCCTGCAGTCAAATCGCCCCCAATGCTTCTGCAAAGGGCAGGCTGGGCTAGCCCCTGATTTTGCAATGACAGGGCAAGGAGCGGCGAAAGCCTCTGCCCCAGCCCCTGGAGCCCTGCTCTCCATCCAGGGCATGGTGGGCATCTCACCTTAATTTACTGGATCTCTGTTAATTATTTTCCAATTTCCCTAATGATCTTGTGGCTGCATTTAGCTCTTTGTGAAGTCACTTAATAAATAACTGCGAGGGTATTTAAGCCAACCCAAATAGACTTTGAGCTGTGCACCAACCATTTAGCATTTTTAATCAGAAATATAAGCATTGGATTGATTTTTAAGCAATCCTCTGGCATTCAGCTGGTTGCTGGGATCTGGCTGAGGTGGTGCTTGGGGCTGCACCTCCAAGAGAAGAGAAAACACCAAGGAGCATGTCTTGGATTCAGCTGCAGAAAAGCTGGGAAGGAGAAATCCATCTGAAGGACTTTTGGTAGTGCTTTATCCATAGGAAGTCCATAGGGGGAAGAGTCTGAATTATGCTTCTATTGCAAACTCCCAGAGAATAAGCCAGACCATGGCATTTCTGTGCATAGGACCACCTCTGCCACATGTGCAGAACCCACTGCCCCAAGGTCCTGCAGAGCTGTCCCCATCCCATAGTGCTCATGTCCTCCATGAAAAGCACTTCTAGAGCCTTCTCCTGAGGCAGCAAGGCCTGAGCTGTGCAAGGCCAGGGGTCCTGCTGGCTGATGATGTATTTTCCCAGCCAGGCCAGGGCTCTTCAGTTCGTATTTCCAGCAGCACCGGATCTCCCAGCTCAGGGCTTGGCCATGACCAAGCCCCAGCCTTAGAAGGGTGCACAAAGCACATGAGGAACAGCTTGTTCCCCCTAACACAGACCTTGTTCCCTACCAGGTGATGTAATGTGTTCAGCCTAACACTGAGGTCCATCCACCCTCAGCTCATGGCTGAGGATGCTCCACTTGTCCCTGAACTGGGTCCACCACGTCGGGGTGCCCAGTAGAAGGGGGTGTCCCCAACCCAGTGGACCCTCATTAGCGCTGGTGTCTGGTGCCATCTAGTGAAAAGCCATTATAAGGCTCTGCTCCCACATGCAATCCCACAGCCTGTCCTGGGATATCCAGCCTTTCCCACATATCCCACCTCAGTGGATGCTCAGCTCCTGCTGTTCCTTCTCCCCTCTCACACTTCCCCTCCGATGCTTTCCCATCCAAGCTGCCAGCCCTCATTCAGCCTCTCCATCTCGCTGCCAGCCCAGCTCCACTTTGCTTACAGCTTCCCCTAGTATTTGCCAAAATCACACTGGGCCAACTGAGGCTTAATCATGCCCTCAGGGAGTGCCATTATCTGCTCTAATCAAGCCTGTTATTAAGTCCCAAATTCAGCTAATTGCTTCCTTTTTCCCTCTTATTTTTCCCTGCAGTTACTGTATGTTTTAGGGAGTTGCATACACCAGGGAAGTCCCAGATCCCAGATTCAGGGTTGCAGAACACTGCAGTGGCTTCTTGGTCACTGCACTCTGTAGCAATAGCATTTGGCTTGGATGTGGCTTGAGACCATTAGCGCCTTCCCAACCACCCCCCTGTGCTGTCTGCTGGGCTGCAGGGTGAGAGGGACCGGGGACTGTGAGGTGCATGGATGGGATGTGGGGCCGATGGGTGCGATACGGGCTGACAGGAGGGCTATGGGGCAGCTAATCAGCAGTGCTTCATTTGCCATCCCAGTAAACAGATATAATGAGGCTACAAGTGCCCCAGTCCACGCCAGGTAAGACAAGCCCTGCTCAGAAGCCATCAAATCCCCCTGCTGACCTGGGGAACCACTGCTTTCAATTGCATGTAGGAAAAGCTGTTCTTCACCTCATAAAACAAATACCTGAGCACTTCCCAGCTCTTTTCCCCAGAGCAGTCCCAGCAAGCCCCGCACCGCAACCCAGAACCTGCCTTCATCTTCCTGCTCTTCAGCTCCAAATCCCAGCCTCAAGCCACATACCAGCTCCTTAAAGCCTAAAAGCCAGAGGCCCCTGTGCTGATATAGAGATGCTTCTGTGGCCCTGCAGCTCAGCTAAAAGGAGAGGAACATGTCATACAAATCTTTAGGGTGTTTATTGTCAGGATAAAAATTTCTTTATATAAAAGAAGTGTTTAAAAACAGCACTACCCTGCTCTCAGAATGAAATATATATACACACACAGATATTTATAGAAAGAATTATTACCATTTTACTATGTGATTAAAAAACCAAACGATATAATGATCGATTCCCGAACAATTCTGCCAAAACAGGGACAAGGGGATCTGCTGATTCCTGCGCCCGCTTCCCCATGGGTGCACACCTGGGTGCCATGAGGGAGCTGGCTGGGCTGCATCCACCCCTGTGCACTGCCCGCAGCTCTCCCAGCCCCACCACTTCGCAGCTCCCAGGGCACCATCACTGGAGGGGTTTTCTCTTGCGAAGCAGCATGCTGGGTGCTGTGCAGGGGCTGGTTCATCCCAGTCACTCTGGGAAAAGGCCGGGTGTCACACAGAATCATAGAATCAACTGGGTTGGAAAAGATCTTTGAGATCATCAAGTCCAACTGTTACTCCAGGACTCCCAAGGCCTCCACTAACCCACGTCACTGAGGGCCTCAGCTACACGGTTTGTGAACACCTCCAGGGACAGTGACTCCACCACTGCCCTGGGCAGCCTGGTCCAATACCTGACCTAATATCCAATCTAAACCCTCATCCAAAGCCCAGCCTGCCCACACAGTCATCCTGCCTCATCCCAGACCTGCCAGTTCAGAGGAATGAGGCACCAACACTGACTGAACCCCTTGGCTTCACTGTAGGGGTTCTTGCTCAAGTTCTTTTTTGGTATGTTTTTTTTTTAGGATTTTTTGTTTTTTTAAATACACTCCACATCCCTCCGGGGATTTTGCAATACAAGAACAAACAACACTGATGCTTTACAATAACCTAGCAATAACAATGCCACGTAGCTACTGTACATCCCCATGCCCTGTACGAGCGCTGCAGCCCTCTGTAAGGATCACTTCTTCTTGGCAATCTGCTTTTCCAAGTCTTCAAGTCTGGCTGTCGTCTGAGCAAGTGAGTGTGCTAAGGAAACGGTGTGAGCCAGATGGTCCCCTTGAGGGACCCTAAAGTTTTCCCTCCTCCCTTCTATCCATCCCTCCCCTCCCCACATGCGGGCTATCCCCAGGCTGCCCTGCACCCTGGCAGGCCCAGGCATCACCCCAAAGGATATTTTTCTCGGTCAGGCTCTGCAGGATGGCCACAGTGTTCGTCTGGAACTGCACCAGCGCTTCGCACTCGCAGGGGCTGCGGATCTCTGTCTCCCCTTTGCCCTCCTCTGTGACCATGGGGGTTTGGGTGCAGTCAGAGCCACGGCTTCATGGTGGCTGGCTCTCCCCTGCTCCCGCACAGCACCAGTCCTTTGTTCCTACAGCCACTCAATAGGGCAGGACCTGAGCCTTGGGGCTCCCCCCTCTCCTTTTTCCTCACTCCTTTTTGCCAGGCTGCATCCCTGCCAGCCCAGCAAGCTCACTGCCAGGCACCCCACCAGGCATCCTATGGAGCTGCCACACACATCGTCACAGTGTGCCAAGAACAGCTAGTGCTGAGCTTCACTTTGCCTTCAAGCTGGGCAGAGGGCATACTGACCCTACATCTGCAGCCCTGTGGGGGCCCCAAGAGCAGGGAGACCTTCATGGTAACCCATCATGGTCCTCCTGTGTCCAGCAGCAGCAGAAGTGCAGGTCTGGACGAGGAGACAGGCCATCTTCGGAGCTGGGGCAGCATCCCTCAAGGCAGGTGTGACCCCAGCCTCTGCCCATGCACTGGGGTGGCCACTAACACTAACACTTTTGTGTTAACCCCCCAGCTCCACTTTCTCTTCCAAATCCCTCCCTAAGACCCACCTCTATACCTCACCAGCCTCGTGAGAGCCAGGGGCAGCCTAGGCTCACACCAGCCCAGTCCTGCGGTACACGATGCAGGGTGACAGAAACCACCCCACTGGCTCTGTGGGGAGAAGAGGACTCCCCTGGCTTGGGGCTGAGCCCCTGGTGTGGCCAGAGCACCCACCTGGGCAGATGTTCAGCTTGAAGTTCTCCACGAGGTGCGTCATGGTGGTGAAGTCTGCTGAGTAGGAGAAGTGCTGCTCCACTGGCTCAGAGGCGATCGCTCTCAGCTCCTCTTCCACAGCCTTGCCAACACCCACAGCGAACATAACGATCCCTGCATGGCAAGGATGGACCCTGAGCACTGTGATGGCCACCCCACATCCAGCAGCCCCAAGCCCAAAGGAAGCAAAGCCAAAGATGTAGGATTTACACTGGGCTTCCCAAATACGCATCAAGAATTTAGGCAGGAAAGAGCAGCACCACCGTGGTGCAGACTGCTGCATGAAGGATGCTGATCAAAGCAGCCTAAACCATGGCAGAGGCACTTCTGCCTCTGCAGACCTGGGTGATGTAGCATGCCAAGGCTGGATGCTGCAGCCTCTCCCAGAGCCAGACTCCCCAAGGAACCATCCTGGGGGATGCCCAAGGCACTGCAGTTTGGGGCTTTCCAGCCCCTCATACCTGACTCCTTTGCTCTCCTGGCCCATTCAGAGATGTCATCCTGGGAGCGCCCATCTGTGAAGACGAGCCCGATTCTGGGGATGTTGTGGGAGGCAGGCCTGGCACCTTCCAGCTCGGAGAAGCTGTGTTCCACCATGTGCTTGAGGGCAAGGCCTGTCATGGTGCCTTTCTCCATGTACTCCACCTCCATCACCGCCTTCTTGATCTCATCCGCGCTGTGGTACTTGTTGAGAGGGAACTCAGTGCGGACGCGGCTGGAGTACTGCACCAGCCCCACGCGTGTGCCGTGGGGGGACACCTCCAGCAGGTCCACGATGCGGTTCACAAACTGCTTCACCAGCTCAAAGTTTTGGGGCCGGACACTCTTGGAACCATCAATCACCATCACCAGGTCGACATGTCCAGCCCCGCACTCTGTGGGTACAGAGGGAAGGTGACAAGGGACCAGCCTGGCCATGGGCACCATCAGAGTGAAGGTGCTCAGAGCTGGGCCTGGGCTTCAGGACACTCTGTGGACCCCCCAGAACTGCAGCCACCATGAGGCTGGGAAACAGGGCAAAGCATACCCAGGGGTCTCAGCCCCAAAACCTCCACTGCCACCCCAGCATCCCCTAAAGGTCTTTCCTAGGTCTCCCTTTTCCTCAAAGCTCCTGTTGCATCTTCTGGGCCATGTCTCTGCGGACACAAGCCTGTATCTATCCCCGCAGCAGCCAGGGCGCTCCCCCAAGCCCAGCCAGCTCTCCATCCTCTTTCAACCCAGCTCAAACTCCCACTTAGATCCCCAGCCCAGTTTCAGGTAAACCCTCGCCAGGAGCCCAGAGCACGAGGAGGATGCCAAGAGCCTCATCCCAATACTTACTGCTGCACGCCTTGCCGTCAGCCTGGAGCTGCTGACCCTCAGGGCACACGCAGCGGTAGGAGCCCTCCGTGCTCACACATTTGAATTCACAGCCATGATCCAGCCCGTTGCACAGGTCAGTGGCTGGAAGACAAGCCAAGAGCACAGGGTTATCCCCATTCAGGCCCAGGAACAGCCCTTTCCCTAGGGACTGGGCAGGACATAAAGGTATCTGCCATACACCGCAGCCTGCGCCGCACCGGGACGTACCTCTGCAGGACCTGCTGTCGGGCTGCAGCGTGAACCCGCTGCGGCAGCGGCAGTAGTGCCCATTGGGGATGCTCACACACTCGTGCTGGCAGCTGTGGTTTCCAAAGCTGCAGTAATCGATCACTGGTAAGAGAAGGAGAGGGGTGGGCAGAAAGGGAAAGACAAGAGAAGGAGAGGGAGAGCAAGAAGCAAATGAAGAAGGGACAGGAAGGGAGATGGCCACGTACTGGAGCAGCTCTTCTTGTTCTGGTGGAGGTAGTAACCCGCACGGCAGTGGCACGTGTACGACCCACGAACGCTGACGCATTGGTGTTGACAGCCGTGTCTCCCGTCTGCACACGCATCGATGACTGTGGGGAACAGGACACCATCACCCACCTGTCCCAGCCTCCCTGGGGCAGCTGAGCAGGGCCTGCTCCAGGGTTTCACAGCAGCTCCCAGCACCATGAGACAAGAAGGAAGAGTCCCATGGTGATGGCCAGGCAAGTTAATACAGCTTTGCATTCATCATACAGGGCTAAAACACTGCGCACTTTTGTGGCTGGGATGTGCATCTTCTGGTACTCCCTGCCCAGAGCCCCCTCAGGCTGTGCCCACATGAGTCCTAAGTGTCCATCCCAGGGTGGTGACCAGGATTTAGCAACGCTGAATGTCCGCAGTCATTACAGACCCAGGAAGCAGCAGGCTCGGTGAACAGAGCACCCAGGCTGCTGCTGCCCTCCCTGGGTCTTGTGGTGCATTTCAGCTTCCCTCCATGAGACCTGTAACTACAAGCCCTCTACGAGAGTTAGGATAAAAGAAGGGTTTTTACAGGAACAGGTCTTTCCGTCCACGTTGAGCCTGTAGCCTGGGTTGCATTCACAGTAGAAGGAGCCAGGGGTGCTGATGCAGCTGTGCTGGCAGCCATGCTCCTGCCCCGTGCACATGTCCACCCCTGCAAGACAGAACAGACATCAGAGCAGCCCACAAGCTGATGCATGGGGATCCCGGCTCTGCCACATGCCCTGTCTCTGCAGCTGAATCCACTGGGATGACTCACACAGCACCAGTCTTCACGCACTGATTTCCAGTGCACAGACGTGGACACTGTGCGGGGCAGGTTTCAGAACCGCCTTGGCTTTTTGGTCTACCTGAGTGATAAATCAGTGCTCAGTATTAATTGATACTGACGACAGCTTGAGCTGAGTAAGCAAAAGCTTGAGCTCAGCTGACACATACTGAAGGAGCCAGGTCTGTGTGTCCATGCAGACAGGAAGGCAATATCTGGTGAGCCCTGGACCCCCTGCTCCAGCACACAAGGACTCACCACAGCACTAACAGAGCCCTGCATGTGCTCCTTGCTAGAAAACACTGCCTGAAAGAGGCTGGCAGCTGCCTTCTGCCCTTCAACAGATGCTGAAGCACATGAGCAAGGTCTTGCCATCTTGCTGCAGTGACAGGTCTTTGACACCAGCATGGCAGGAGACAGACAGGTCTCAGCCTGCAAGCTCCTGACCAGCGTCAGCATGGCCACAGTGAGAATCAGCCTCCTGGTTTATTAAACACCAGTGTGCATGCAGCAGATGCCGTGCACGTGTCTGTGTAGGAGGAGACCCTGCTCGAGTCACGTCAAAATGTACACAGGGCTCTGGGATGTGTCATCCATCCCCCATCACACCCAGGGGAACAAGCTCCACATTTCCTGCTCTTTAGTATTCCCATCACTGCTGCTGTGACGTCCTGGCTTGGGGCAGAGCTACCATGCATGGGTGAAGAAAATCACTTGCTTGCAATGCTTTCAAAGGTTTCTTTATCTCACCCCAGGAAAGGTGAGCAAGAGGAAAGGCCACCTCGCTTTGGTATCCTTTGGTGTCCTGGCACCATGCTTCCCTGTCCATGCTGCTCCTAGTAAGGGCAGCCACCCCAAACACCCCTCTGAATGTCACCTTCTAGCCCAGGTAAGGAGCAGGCACCAGCGCCATCCTTGCCCACCCCTGCAGCCACGGCTCTCACCCACCGCAGAGCTTGTCCTGGAACTGCTTCCCAAACTGCTGTATGAGCTCGAAGGACTCCACCAGGAAGACGTGCTCCTCCAGCGGTGGCGAGGCCATGGCGCGCAGCGAGTTCATGTCTGCCCGCTGGATGCCCACGGCGTAGATCTCAATGCCAGCGTTCCGGGCCTGGGTGGCCACCTCAGTGACACGGTCCTGGGGTCTTCCATCCGTCACGATGATGGCAATGCGGGGGATCTTCTTGTGCAGAGGGCGTGCGCCCTCCTGCGTGGTGAAGGCCACGTTCATGGCATACTGGATGGCCAGCCCTGTCATGGTGCCCTGCGCCAGCGGGACGATGCTGTTGATGGCTTTCTCCATGTCCGCCCGCGTGAAGAAGGTCTTGAGGGAGAAGATATTCTGCACTTGACTGGAGTACTGGATCACCCCGACCCGCGTGGCGTTGGGGCCCAAATCCAAGCTGCTGATGATATCCATCATGAACCGACGCATGGTCTCGAACTCGAAGGGGCGCACGCTGCGGGAACTGTCGATCACAAACACAATGTCCAGGGGACCTGTCCTGCACTTCAGGGCTGGAAGGGGAAAAAGAGACAGTTCAGCCTCACAACTGCCTGTGGAGAGCAGGGCTGGCAGCAGAGACATCCCTGTGGGATGGCTTGAGGGGTGCTCAGTGGAGGATGGAGAGGGCAGATCTGTGCAGCCCCCACTGCCAAATAAACCCATGGAGGGTGCTGGCAGAGTAGAAGCAGGGGGGAGAGGCTGGAAGATAGGCCCTGGCTGTGGAGCTGTGAGGAAATGGCAGTATCCCTCCTCCCCAACACCATCCCTGTAGCCAGACCCAGCTCCTGCTCCCTGTATTTCCACAGCCAGCAGCCCCAGGAGCTGCAGAAACACTTCTCTGTCAGCATCTGCCCTGGCAAGGTTTAGGCACAGGTTTAGGCAGCAGCATCTTCATCTCTGCAGCAAATCAGAGCATTAAACTGTAAACCAGACCAGTGCCTTTTGCTGTCCTCTGCAAGCCACAGCCTCTGCCCCAGACCTCTGCACTGCACAGGCTCCTACTTGCTCAAATGGCAAGTAGGAACATACTGCTTTGGGCAATTCTATTCCCCAACACAGCTCCAGCCTTCCCTGGCTTTTACTGCATTTTGCCAGTTTCTGCCTAAAACCAGGGCTTGCTTTGGTGTTTTATTTTTTAATGGCAGAAAATGAGACAGTGAAAAGCACAGCTAAGGGCATGCACATGGCAGGGATCGAGCCAAAGAGCCTCTCTTGGACATATGGGTGCTACTTCCAGTGCAAACTTGGAGAGCGTTTAGCAAGTGAAATGCCAATGAACATATTTTGCTTGGCTTGTGTGTACCCAAGCCTGGGAGAATTTGGCCCTAATGGTAAGCAAACACTTTGAGTCCCTTTGGGATGCTGCCCAGATCCAGGCTGTCATCTCAAGTGCTCTGAAGGTCTCCAAGACATACCCGCTCCTTTCTCCACTTGGTGCCTTCACGGCTTCTAAACTGGAATCGATTTAGGTGCCTCTGCCCCGGGAGGAGAGGGGCTGGTATCCTGGGTTTGCTTTTTCCTCCCTATCAGGAAACCCATGCTGGGAGGAGGTTCCCTCTCATGCCTGTGTCTCCTGCTGAGGTCAGAGGGGTGACAAGACCTGAGCTGGGCTGTGTCAAAGCTGAGGACATGCCCGGAGCAAGTGGCAGCAGACCCACCATGCTGAGGCCGGGCTCAAGCTCCTGCTCCCCTGGGCAGCACTGGGAATTTGAGGTCCCATGCCTGGGGAGACCCTCCATCCTCCTGGGAATGTCTTCAAAGAAGAGGCATCGAGTCCCCCCACCTCAAGCAGCAAGGGCTTCACTGCACTTCACTAAGCTTCTCCCTCCTCCAGTCACTCCACACCAGCCAGGGCTCACCTGCAGGTTTTGGTCTGGCTTCCACCATCGTCAGGAGAAGCAGAAGGAGCGGGATGATGGGCAGGAGCTTCATCATGCTCTGTGAGACCACAGGCTGCGGGGACTCACTGCAGGGAGAAGACAATGTGCAATCAGTGCTGAGGATGGGCCAAGCCACAGGGTGACATTCACCTGCAGTGGGTGTCCCCAGACAGTGCCAAAAACCCTGAGCAGCAGCAGCAGTTTTGACAGATCCATCCCCAAATGTCTCTGGACCCACGTGGGATTTTTCCCATTTAAGGACTGGCAGTCTCAGCACAGCTAAATTTCATTACAGCAGCAACACTCTGCCAAAGGGTCTGATTTTCTGCTCTGGGTGGAGCTGGCCAAGCCTTATTTTCACTTGCAAACCAGGCGGATGGGATGTTCAGCCAAATACTTTTTCACTGGCGGAGCGGCTGCTCTCCGCAGCCAGCCGGAGAGTGAGAAAGCTGCACCCGGGGATGCAGAGCACCTCCTGAAGCTCCCTCTGCACAGGAAGAGAAGCCCCCAGAGGAAACACCAGCACAGACAAAACCTGCTCAGAAGTGTCTCAAAGTCACTGGCAAAGACCATTTTTCCAAGCAGCTCCATAAATCTGTTCTCTGCCTTTTTCCAAACTACCTCTGGAGAGCAGAAGCCTCTGCAGGCACAGGGTGTAACGGTGCCTGTGCAGATGGGCTTGCACCCATTCCCCCTGGGCAGGGTGTTGGGTGAAGCACTGCTGCTCTCCTTCACATCACCTCAGGGGACCCCACCATTGTCACCAATGCTTTGCAGCTCTCCCCATCCTTCTCGCTTTTCTGAGGGATGCTCTGCACCCCAACAGTGTTTGAGATGGGACAACTGAGGGAAAAGATGTTTAAACCAGTTACCCAAAACCTCAGCTTGTCATTTGTCTCCCTCTGTGGCCACCTCTGTGTTGCCTTTCCCTGCCTTTGCGCAGCTCCTGCAGGGACATGGATTTATTTGGCTTATTTTTATCACTTTTATCCAGCCCTGGTTGGAAACTCAAGGAGCTGCGGGGTGGAAGTGCCACAGGTAATGCAGCTTCCCCGGGGATACACCAGCACCATTACTGGGCATAGATACTAGAAGGGTGCTTTAAAAAAGAAAAAAAAAAGCATACGGAAATTCATTTTATCAGTAGTTATCAGCTGTATTTATTTAGCCTCAGGAGGTCTCAGTTGTAATTCATCACCAGGGTTGCCATTTAATTGCTCAGTGGTTACGTGCAGCCCTGAACCTCATGTATTTGATAGCAGGGACACCCATAATAGGTTTCACAGCTGCATCTTAAAATTGTCTCCAGACTCAGCATTCACACCTGAAAAATGATATTGAAGAATAAGAAGGACAGGAAAGGGCTATAGGAGGAAACTGGGATCCAGAAGCCTCGAAGTGAGAAACTCGGCCTTTTCCCAGAGAGTGCGAGCACCCAGCCCGGGACGTGGCGGCTCCTGCAGAGCTGTCAATTGAGAGACCAGTTGGGATCACTCTGGTGAGATCACTCCAGTGGGATCACTCCAGGTTCCAGAGATGAGGGGAGGCTGCAGCCCAACAGGCATTTTCTAGGAAGCCACAAGGCTTTGTGGCCAGGAGTGCTTGGGTGTCTGTGCACCCTCACAAGAGCACCGTGTGCAAGCAGAGGAGCAAACAGCCCCTCCTATCTCAGCTTTGTTTCCCTATTTAGCAGATTGGTTTTCTAGCAATTTTTTTGTGGGGAGAAAGCACTCACTAACCACTAAATATTCTGGGGACAGTTATGCCACCTATAACGTTTCTACAGCACTCTGCTCTCCAAGCCTCCTTGCAGTAGCAGGCTGGTATGGAGCCTGCATCTCATAGCATCCAGATAGCTTCAAAACCAGCCAGAGACAGGAATGAGGTTTTGGGCCAGAAACCAAGGAGAAAACCAGTTCAAGACTGATCTATTTTTAACAGCATCTCAGCTTTGGATGAAATCTTGGCAATCCTCACGGCTGGAGGGGCTGATGCTGCCGGGACAGGGCAGGGCAGCTCAGCCATGCACCCAGCACCAGTCCTGGCAGCAGAGACCCAGGCTGGGACAGCACCCTGGTCCCCAGTTCAATATAAGGCACAGCCCTGCCCCAGCAGCAAGGCTGGTGGGGATGGGGAAGCAAAAGCAAAGGGACAGATGCCCCCAAGTATCTCTCCCACCATCCTGCACCAGACATCTTCCCTGCTACCCACTGTCCTCACTTCCCCTGCACTTGCACCCCCATGGAGGCATTCCCCCACCCAAAAGGCTCCCACACTTCCCCCCCTGAACCTCCTGCTACCACGCAGGAGCAGGAGGGAGATGGGTGGGAAGCAACCGGCTGGCGGGCAGGTGCTGCAAGCAAGGCAAACACAGCGCCGGCTGCAGCACCAGAGACCTTGAGATAACACTGAGCTATAAAGGCAAAAAGGTCCAGGCAGGGCGAGCACTGCCCCAGCAGGGCTGGCTCAGCCAAACGCAAGCCGAGAGGGACACGTGGATCATCTCCTGACCTTTCTGAGCAACACAAGGGGAAAACCAGCCATTGCTTGTCCCTGCTGAAGGAGATGCTCAGTTCATGGTGCAAACAGGGTGACCAAGGGAAGAGCCACATAAAGCATCAGCAATGACCCCAGCCTGCTCTTGACTCTCCTCGTGATCTCAGACAAGGAGGACATGGAGATGAATCCCCAGAGGCAAACAGGTAAGCCAGCATGCCTTCCCCAGCACCCTCCTCAGGGCACCTCCAGTACTGTCCCCAGGGCGCTTGCATCTCTCCCGGCTCCACCACTTGTCCGTCTGCTCTCCCTGCCAAGTGCTGAGTCTCAGGAAAAACAGCCGCTTCGGGTTTCAGCGTGGCCTCCTTGGCAGCTCCCTCCTGGCTACAGGTTAATAGAAATGCTCTGAATATTCCCATTCTGGTTCATCCATGCAGGTCGCACTGGGTGCATCCTCCCTTGGGCACGCCCAAAGGACAGGGCATGGCAGGGAGCAGCTCCCTACCCTCCTTGTTGTTACAGGGGTGGGAGCTTTATAGATTGAATCATAGAGGGGACGAAGCAGATGAGGAAAGAAGGAGTGAAAGGCTCAGGAGGTGGCAGTGCATTCACAGCCCAGGAAAAGCCCTAACCATAGTGTCATTGGGGTAAAGCAGGTTGTGGACCACGGCTACGGAGTCATAAGCCAGGTCTCAGGTACAAGATTTCATATATTTGGGCACATCAGCCTTTAGCTGAGAATTCTGTTAATGGCAAAATCCACACGCCTCCAGCCACAGGTCCTGCCCTGGGCTTGACAGACCTATGGCACACTCAGAGCAGCAGCAGCAGCAGCAGCTCTGCCGTGGCTCCAGACCCCACGAGAAGCAGGACAAGGGATCACCATGCATTGCAAGGAGTGAGGAACAGTCAGAAGCCTCTGACCAAGCACGCTGTTACCCAACACGCCAAAGCCGGAGGGCTGTCCATGCAGCATGCCCTTGCATGGGAGGAGGCACGCGCAGCAAGCCTGGGCATGCATGGCAGGGGTGCATGGCACTGATGCCACCTCTGCTACCAGCTAATAACACTTATTTCTGTGCTGGAAACCTTGGCGGATGGTAGAGCAGCCCTAGGTGTGATGTTCCTGAGACTCACCCACCTCGCCTTGCCTCTCCATGTACCCTGTTTTGTTCTGCAGGGCTTTTCTATGTGCAGGCCCAACCAGACATTTTTGGCAGGTCATAATTCAACTCCCGCATCACTGTTATTTGATGAAGTGTCAAAAAAAAGCCACAAATTGGCTCAGAAGCCTGGACACAGACTTCTTGTGTTTAGGACACCAGAGTCCTGTCAGGACAACAGCAGAAAGACAGCAAGAGCTGGCCTCAGGCTGGAGAATAGGGAGTCAAATTTTCACGTCCTCAGCAGGACAGGTCATCCTTCAAGTCCATGCCCAAGAGAGAGGCTGCCCCAAAAGTGCATGGGGAACCAAGAGAGGATGACAGAAACATGTCTTGCCCCAGGCACAGGCGACAATGAAGCAACCAGAGCTACTTGGAGAGATGCAAACAACTTACATCAACCTGGAGGCACTTCCTGATACCTGATTTTGCTTTGCAAACCCCGATGGACTGCTGCCACGTTGTCCATATACTTGCATGACCCTCAAGCCATGTGAATGGATGAGGCCCGCGACAGCCCCACAGATCCACCCTCTCCTGGAGGGTTGCCCAAAGGTTGGTTTGCTCCAGCACAACCCACAATCTCAAGGTGCTCCCTGCCTGCAGGTGCACAGCTCTCAGCAGTGCCTCTGCTGCCCATGAGATGGATTAAGTGCCATTTTACAGGCAGCATTGACCTTGCAGTCAATCACAGTTTCACCATCTCAGTGCTCATCCTCCACAGCAGCTGGGTGATGAGTTGCAAATCCCACAAGAGCAATGACAGCAATGCAGTTTTCAGAGCAAGGAAAAGTCAGGGAGCACACACACTCCGAGACCAGGGAAATGGCATGAATTTCCAGCCCAAAATGTTTTTCTCCCGCATTTTAAGGACTGATGTGTCCTTGGTTCTTCCCAAACACACGTGTGGGAGAACAAGAGCAGACTCTTTCCAGGACATTGCAGTACTCTCTGGTTACAATGCTACGGCAGCTTTACTGGGCCAAGTGCCACCTGGAAGGACACGTTGTTTGAAAATTAAGGTTGTATTTCTCAAACAGCACATCATGGCTCCAAACCCAACAGGAGTGAATCGGCAGGAGTGCTGTAACAGGAAAACCTTGCTGGATGTAGAAAGGACTGCTCTTTCTCTCTCTTTGCACCTCCTCCAAAAGCCAATTCCCTGTTTTATGGGCCCCACTCCTGCACTCACTAGGATTAGCATGTTCACAGGAAGGGCAGGAAGAAGACAGGTTTCTTGTCCAGGTCTATTTGCAGGCTGAGTGACAGACATCTTTGTCTCACAGCTCATGGACCTAACATCATACAAGTCCCGACTAACTTACACTATGAGATGAAATCTGAAGTCCTCTTGGGAAAGAAATGCTGGGTGCAGCAATGGACAGAGCTTTAGGTGTTCTCCACGACAGCACATGGCGTCTTTCTCTGCCCTCAGTCTATCTCTAAAAGACCCCTCAGTGCTCTGCAACTCAGCTAGGAGGAAAGCCTCTTGCCCAGACACCCTCTGCACTGAAACACACTGTACTTGGGCTGCTGTGGCCACGGCTGGCAAGAATAAATGCCATATTCATTTGCAAATTAAACACGGCCTTTTGAAGCACATGTATAGTCAGCCAATTTCCCTTGTTCAACTAATCGTGTCAAGAGATGGTTCCTGTTTCAGGACTGCCAGTGGCATTTCTCTGTTCCTCTCTGTCCTACTCCAGACCTTTGGCTGCACGTGTCCCCTGAGCTGCATGACACACAAACTCACCCTGCTCCTAACTGGTATCTTAAGCAAAACTGGAGGGATCTTGGAATACCGAGATTTTGATGAAGAGCGGTCAACAGGGGAAAGACCCACCTTTACTGGCTCTCTTCAAAAAGCAAATAATGTTTTTCTGCAAACAGGCCCCTGGAGGACAGCTGAACAGGGCCAAGAGACTTCAAACTTTGGAGGGAATGAGGTCTGGGCCATCCAGAAGCTGAGGCAGCATTCCGTTGCCCAAGTACTTCTTCTGGGAAGAAGGTGTTAGAGAGCACTTTCTTTTCCCCCCCTAGAAATATGCATATTTAACCACAAAGGAAAGAGAAATGGCCCAGAGCAGCTCCTGGGCTGGTGCAGTTTATCAGCTGAGCTCCTCATGCAGCAGAGCTTGTACCTCTAAGCAATAAGATTGATACTTACCAGCAGGATGTCCATTTCCCAAATCCACTGGGACCAATATCCCCAGCTGACCTCCGGAAGCTTACATGGCACAGACAACCACAGAACGCCTGCTATTTCAGCCTCGCAACCATAGATTCATTGCCTGACCTCCTTCTCTAAATCTTTATATCATATTTCTCACTCTGGAGACGTGACTCAATGTGTTGGCATAAGAAAACACGCCAGGAGGATATTCTTGTGCCTCTCCCTTTTATCCTACCCATCCTGCTATGTGTTCAATTGAAATAGCAGAAAGTGAGAAGCATCTGGTGGCTGCAGAAAAGCACGCAGAGACTTTTCTGCCCTCTTCAAGACAGAAAAGCAAGCTGGTTGAATTCTTTGGCTAGATGCTTTTCACAGGAAGAACCGCAGAGGTAACATGGGAAACTGCTCCTACCTAACTTCACTGCTGCCACGTCCCTCTGACAGCAAAACAGCCAGAGAACTGCTGTTGCAGGACTGGGATGCTGTCACCCCATAGGAGATGCACCAGAGAAGAACTTCCACCAGCATCGCAATGGGCTGTGGCCTCACTTCTACCCATGCTGAAGAGCTGGTGCCTTGGGGACCTTTGTGCCTTGGCATCTGTGCATCACCCTGGCCTTGTCAGCATGCTTAGACACTGCATGGAACCCTTCTGCAAGACTTCCAAGGGGACTTAAAGCAGCATTTGTGGCCATGGCTGAGGACCTCTGCTGTTAACAGATATGCTCCTACCGATTCTTGCCTTAGACCATGGACTCCTACGGGTCCGCAGACTACAACTCAAAGGCTCCTGAACTTGCATGTTGGCAAACAACCAGTGAAGCAGCATGACACAGCCCAGAGACAGGAAGGCTGAAGTCTGGAGAGGAACCAAGAGTCTGGCACCTCTCAGCAAGAGGCCACAGCTGATCCTGATAGATTTCCTTGATAGGCACCAGAAGGACCAGGTTAGCAATGGATTCATGTGTGCAACCAAGGGCTTGCAAGGTAAAAGATCAGGTATTTGCAGACAAAGATGCAGGCAAATGCAGAAAGTTCCTAGGGAAGAGGGATCCAGCCTCCAGTAACAAACACCAGGAAGGACACGCTGCCTGAGAACCAGAAAAGCTTCCAGACACAGGATCAAGCACTGCAGCCCAGGGGCATCCCACATGGAAACACTGCCATAGCTGTGCATCGGCCTGTGGAGTCTCGTGAGCACGTGCCAACACTCTCCTTTGCTTTAACAAGGATGGTTTTAAACCCTTTATATTTAGCCAGGACGGGAAAGGGAACTAAAGGTTCCTAAGTGCTAAAAAATTTACTTCATATCTAGAGGTAGATCTGTGCTGCATGTATCTACTGAGGGGCGACCCTTGCTAGCCTGCAGCAGGTAACAGAAAGCACAAAGTCCAGATCTCTGTGCCAGGCTGCTCAATGGAACCCTTATGGCAGCTGTGTGAGCTCCCTCCCAGTGGAGCCCAAGTGATCAATTTGCTCCTGTTTGGGCCCAAAGTGGAGCAAACACGGTTACTGAGAGGTAATGACAAGTGGCAGGAGCTGCTCAGGCTCCTGGCATGGCTAGAGGAGACGCGTGGGACATCTGGCACAGGAGGGACTGACTGGTTTGGGGCAGTAGCTGGTTTTTATGAGTTTCTTTATAAGCAATTTTGCGGTTTTTTTCCCCCCTGTGTTTTTTCTAGGTCCCGTTTCTTCACTCATGGATTGTCTGCAATTCCCATGTGCGTGTAGATACAAACGCTACTTCTAACACTACTTATTTCCCCCTCCGTGTTTCAGCCCTATTCATGGAGCATTTGTAAATGGCATTTTATGAGCACGGCAGGCACAGGGCTCCACAGTGAACAAAGGGGCCCCTATTGGAAACTTTAAAGATGTTTAAACAAAGGCTTCTCTTGAAAACCTTTAACCCCTAATGCCAACCTCAAGGGAAATGCTATGTTATGAGCAATCGGAGCACAAACATCTTCTGTGACCGCGGAGTGCCTACAACAGGCTGCCTTGTTGGATACGTCTTTTATTTGCTACTGTCGCCAGCAAGGGCAGCTTGTACTAATCAAGTAGAATTTCTTTAGTTCTTCAAGAAATAATGAAATTACAACTTCCCCAAAAAAATCAACAACAGCTTTTTTTCCAGGGGGATGCAGCAATTCGCTGCCCGCTTTGATGGAAAGTGTTGGTTTACTACAAACACCAAGAACTCTTTCACACTTTCCAGATGGGAATTTGTATTTCGGATGAGGCCCGACTTATCCATATCCTGGTGGCAAATATCAGGGCTGAGGTCTGAGAGCAGATTTCCCCCCACACACACTTTTTGCCGGTATCAAATGCCGATCTAATGAATCCTTGCAGAGACCACAAGAATCTGCTTGTGAAAAGCAGTTTCTACTTGTTAATGAGAACCTGCACGCTCACTGCCTGTGATTAATTGCTCCTGTGCTTGGAGCAATTTACTATCAAATCTTTACTATCAAGAGATGCTACAGAGAGCCCCACAGGGACCTCATTGTGTGTCTGCTCAGCTCCACTTATCTCGGACGGCTGCGTGTGAGCACAAATACGATGACTGCAGAATAATATGATTTTCCAAACAAGTTTTCCCATGTAATTGCTTGGAACAAAAGTGCCCAAAGCTAATTTTTCCCTGTGAGATCGTTGGAATTACAAGCCAAAGGTAGGTGATTGCTTGTGCAAACATATTTACGAGTATGCACAGACCCAATTTTCCAGTCGTGCAGAAACAGCGCATAACAAACCGAGGGCACTCTTTCAAGCTTATCTTCCTGCAGGATCTCATCTCCTATGGCTCAGTTCGCCTTGCCCAGGTGTACCAGACCTTATTATTCTCTGCTAAAAGAGATCCTCAGTTGCATAAGCAGGAACCTGCCCAACAGCTAGGCAAAAGGTGAGCGGAGCAGGGAGACAGCAAAGAGTTTACATCCTCTACACTGGCCCCATGCTCAGAGCAGGGTATGATTAGAGCCAAGTACCGGGATCTCCTGCTCCCACCGAAACATACCCCCAGCCCAGTTCACTTGGGGCTCCGTGGCACACACTGACAAGGGGTCAGGGGGCTCCAGCCCCAGCTTTGGAGGAAAAATCCATATCAAATGCTCTACTTTCCCCCCTACCCCGGTTTTGCTCGCTACTCTTCACTCCCAGGACCACCAGCCCCACTCCAAGGACAAGTCCCCCCAGAGGCTGCCAATCCCCGCGGCAGTGCTCAGCGCTGCGCACTGGGACGGGACAAGACGGGGCCACCCTCACCCTCCTCCTCCTCCTCTTCTTCTTCCCTCCCCGCAGGGCCGGCAGCACCCGCGGAGCCCCTCACTCACCCGTGCCGGCCGCGGAGCCGCTCCCCGCCGCGCTGCTGGGTGAGGTACGGCGGGCGCGGTGCGGGGCGCGGAGCTGCGCGGTTCGGAGCGCGGCGGCAGCAGCGGTGGGAAGCGGCGCGGCCCCGCGCGGCATTTAACGGGGCGGGGGGAGCGGGGGGGGGAGCGGGGGGGGGGCGGCGGGGCGGGCCCCGGGGCTGCGCTGGGGAGGTGTGTGGAGGGGGGTGTCGGTTCAGCCGCCTGCCCCGGCGGGGGAGGTCCCGCGGGCGAGCGGAGCTGCGCGCAGGTGGAAGCGGCAACCGGCGGAGCTGCGCGGCGGGACCGGCACGGAGCTGAGCACGGGCGGGTTACTGACAGCCCGTGCGGCGGGAGCTTAGCGGCCAGCGAGAGCCTCGCTTTACCGGCTTTATCTCTTCTTTCCCCTCCTCCTTTATCTTTCCTTTAATTTTTTAATTTTTTCTTTTATTTTCCTTTATTTTCTTCCCCCCCCCTTATGTTCTTTTTTGTTTCCTTTATTTTCATTTTTCCTTTATTTTTTCTTTATTTTCTTTTTCTTTAATTTATTTTTTCTTTATTCTCTTTTTTCTTTATTTTTTCTTAATTTTCTTTTTTTCCCCCTTTATTTTCATTTTTCTTTTTCTTTCTTTTTACTTCTTTCTTTCCTCTTTCCCTCCTGTGGGAGTGCACCCAGGAGTCTCATAAACTTGCCAGGTCCTGCAAAAAGGAGAGTCCAAGCTTAATATCCATTTGACCTCCAGTGCCCTGGGATTTTAGGAGCCTCTGCAGGTAGTGGCTGCAGTGTGGGGACGTGGGTTTGAACCAGAGCTGCAGACCAGAGCTCTTAGAGCTGTAGAGATTTGGGTTGAGCTTCCAGCAAGAAGGTCAACTGATGGGCTCTGTAGTGATGGAGATCATCAGCAGAAACTTCTTAGACAGCCTGGAATAGACCTTCGCGGCCCTGCACCTCTTCTCAGCACTTAGATCAGTCTAGTGGCGGTAGGAACCACCTTTAGTGCTTTACAGGACTGAGTTTTAGTGCTTTAACAGCACTTCCCTTCGCTCTTTGCACTAACATCAATGGATACATGAGGAACAGAGAACGGAAACTCCAGTAAATCTGAACCCACATTATCAGAGTTTTCTAACAGAGAAGGCAATACTGTGTTGTCAAAGTTGGGTGTTTGGGGGGTGATGCTGGGGCAGGAGCAGGGCAGTGGGAACATGCCTGGGGTGACCACCCCGGTTGGCCCCCTGTCCCCTGCAGAGCTCAGCACCGCAGGGATTTTGTGCTTCCTGGTGCTGGTGTTTGCTGTTGGCGTGGTCGATAAATCCCCCAAGCCCAGAAAAGGCTGAATTTCACTTGTGCGTGCAGTGAGGGAAATACAGGATTTATAAATACCCATGCATACACAAGGGCTTGTGGGTTGGGTTGGTCTGGATTAAAGGAGGTATTGAAAAATGAGGGAAGCCAGAAACTGCAGGCTTCTCATTTCTGTGATTTCTAATGGCTTTTCCTTTTGCATAGACATTGCATTGACTCCATACCCAAGAGCACTGCAGGCATTTTCTCCCCTGATCTGTACAAAATATAACCCAGACCTCTAAAATGGATATTTTTTATTAGGACGTTTGGTTTCCCCAAGCTGAGGAAAGAACAGTTGCCCTCTGTGGCAGCAGGCACCCAGCAAGCATCAGACAGCCGTGTCCTGAGGGAGGCCAACGGCAGCTCCTTTGTGAGGGAAAAGCAGCAAATCAATCTCTGCACTTGAATTCAGTGTTTCCTGCACCCGATGACACTGTTACAATGAGTTAAAGTTCTTGTATAAAGAGTTGATGTGAAGACCCAGTTTCTAAACAATACCTGTTGGGATCGTAGTTTGATCTCCTGAGCTGGTAGTTTCACTCCGAGGGGACTGAAACAATCAGATGCCTTCATCTGCAGGCTGAGCTGGTGAACATCAGTGAACTGGGGAGCAGCAGAGGGTGGTTTGCTCCTCCTGGTGCCCATGAAGTGTTTTTTCTGCTTCTGTGGTTGCCCAAGGGTGCACACAGAGGGTGTTGTAGTACTTCCCGGCCTGGGGCTAGCAAAGACCCATGGGTGCCCTGGGTCTCTCCCGTCTGCAACACCAGGGCAGAGCTACCCCAAAGATGCCCCTCAAAGCACGCTCACGCCCTCGCCTGAGGCACATCCTCACCTAAAGCAAGGGAAAAGTGGTGGTGGTGAGTGGTGCCAGGCTGAGCAGGGAGGGGGAAAGACTTAAAAACTCAGTGTAGGAGAAAGGTGGTGGCTCCCCCTTTGCTCCCCCCCTGTTTCCACATAATGCCTAACTGTGTGCGAGAGCAATCAAGTCCCAGCTGAGACCTCGGGCTCTGAAAAGGAGGCTTGTAGCATGAGCTCTGAGAGCCCAGCCCATGCAGTGCTGCTAACATGACACTGAACTAACACTACACTACAATCAAAGCATTTTAATAATTTAATATAATAAATTATATTAAGGAAGGAGTGAATAATTCCCTGTAACCCTGAGGAGGCTGGAGGTGCCAGAAGGAGCCAAGTGGGTATATTGAGCTGCTTTAGCAATAGCCCTTTGACTCTCTGAAGGTAAATTTAAACCAGATGATGGATGCTGGGTGGTCGCCTCTGTGGGCAGAATGGCAAGCACTGTTCAGAAGTGCATCCGTGAAACAATTTAGACCCCAAATTTGGAAGGCAGTGGCTGCAGAGAACGGACAAAGAAAAGAAAAGCCGGTTCCTAGGTAGTCATTTCTCCAGCTAGGCACCAAATCTGAAGAACTATGATCTGTTTACCTGCCTTTGGCATGCACATTCCCACTTTAAGCAGTAAATAGCATGTGGATAATTATTCCAGAAGGCTCTTTAATAAGCTCTGGGCAGAAACCCACGTGCCTCTGGTATTACGTGCGGATGCAGGGAGTAGTGATAGCTGCACAAGCCTGGCCCTGCCCTGAACCGGTGCCGCAGGAGGCTCTGCGGAGCAGGCGTTGCTGCTGGCCATGCTGTCAGCACACGTCTTAATCCACAGGTTTTGGCAATTTGCTCCTGAACACTCCCTACACCTCTGCCTGGCCTCGGTACCGAGCTGTTCCTTACTCTGCTGATGGGTTACTGGGAGCTCTCAGCAGCTCCACAGGGATTGGTGCTTCCCAGGCAGACCCCAAGCCACATGGATGGGCAATAGTGGCTGACACTGACAGGGATGGAGCATGTGTCCCCAGAACTGAGACATGAGCAAGGACCCAAAGCTCTGCTCCTCATTTTGCACTAAGTACTGAATGATGAGCCTCACCAGGAAAAAATTCCCACACCCAGCCTGGTTCTCCCCTGCTCTGTGCCCATTGTCCCTGACAAACTGAGGGCAAAATGCTACTGAACAGAACCAGCAAGGTTTGGTACCCGTTTTTCACTGTGTTGCACTAATGTAAAAGAACATCCCGTGTCAGGCCAATGACAGCCTATTCCTCGATCCACTTCCACATTTATCCTGATCATATTCAGTAGTTCTGTTAAAAAAAACAAAAAAAAGTGAATACTTTTGCAGAGAGACTCCCAAATGGTGCTTTTAGATGAAGGGGAAAACAGCAAAGGCAGATCAAAGCTGAAATCACATTATTGCTTGGAAGCGATGAGTGAGACAGCTGCAGATTGCCATTATGGAAAAAGATTAAGTAACTTTCTTAAGGGATTCCTTGGCTGTGCAAAGATATAAACCCTTCAGTAGATAGAAAAGTGGGAGTGAAGCTTTTCAGCAAGACTGAGTAACCCACCCTGAAGTGGGCACTGGTGGGATAGTGGTTGGTAAAGCTCAGCTTCAGCACGCTGGAGCAGGAGTGTCCCAGCCCCATGATGGAGGAGTGGAGGGAACAGATCCAGCCTTGGCATGGGAGCTGGTAAAGGCAATCTGATGGTCTATCTGAGACCTTTTAAGGGTGATCTGAGGGTCTATCTGGAAAAGGTGCTCCTTCTGCCCTGCCACGAGTGCCGACCAGGGTGAGCTGTGGCTGAGCCCAGCACTGTGTGCTGACAGCAGCCCTGGGCTCCAAGCAGAGCTCAGTTGCAGCACATGCTCTGCAGTCAGGAACAGGCTTGCCATGGCCATAAAACATTCATTTCCCAGACACGGAGCAGCAGCTAATGCTGTGGGTGACACTGGCACCGGCTGTAAATCCGATTTTGACAGAGTTCTGTTGATTTATGCTTGCTGGTGATCCAGCTAACACGTCTGGGGTAAAGAACTGAGAACAAACAGGGCAGGAAATTATATCACCCATCTAATAACAGAACGCAGCAGTGATGGGAAAATCTGTGAAGTGCAAAGTGTCAGGTCCCAGCGGGACTACCCATAGGAGACACTGGGTAAATATTTGCTTGTTCATGAGATGTGTTTGTCTTCCACATACAAAGAAGGAGAACATCAGCTCCATCCACAACGTGGGAAAGCTGGAAGTGATGTATGTTTAGCAGGAATTATAACATGGGTCCTAGGAGCTGCACAGGGCACAGCCTTTATAAAATGCATGTGTTGCACTAGGAAGAACAGAATTGGCAGGTGAACTCTTCTCACAGGCTGCTTGCAGTGACTGCTGCCACTTCTGTCCTTGGGAGCTTGCTCTGGCCTCTGAGCCCGGCAAGGACTCACCACCACCTGCCTTGGGGTGCCTGGCAGGACCAGATCTGCCTCTCTTCACACATCTGATTAAGTCCTCCATTATTCTCCATTTCTAGTCCATTTAAGAGGAAGAGAGACTGTGTTTAATGGGGATGCTCCACTGCATACCTCTTGCACAATTTTCCCTGGGTTGGCCATGGCTGATGCCCCCCATCCTCACCACTTCTCCTCTGAGCAATCCCCCAGTGCTGCCCACAGTCCCTGGCTGCTTTCTCCCAGTCACTCAGCAGTGTGTTAGCAGCTGTGGTTGAGGCTTCACAGCCTTCTCTGGGCACTGCTGCTTCTCTCTGCCTCCAGTGCAAGGCCACCACTATGTGGAGAGGTTCTGAGTGATCTTCAGCAGGAGAGTCAAGAGCCAGAGCCTGAAGTCAGTTTCCATAGAGCTTTCTCTCTCCTGAGGATGCTGGATCTGGTTTGGGTCTGATGTTCATCCAGATGGGCCCAAAAAACATCCCCTGGCCATGCAGAGCAGAAACACAGAGCTGTTGTCCAAATACCAGCAGGCACAAACACCCCTTTGCAACAAGGCAAGAGAGCTCAGTGCATGAGAGAAGTGAACTCAGGCTTAAGTCAAGACCTTTACACAACCAGCCACACTGGATCTCCTTGCTAGGAGCAATTTCCTGAGTGTGCCCAGCTACCACATCCCAAACACTAGTAGATGTGCCAAAGAGGAGCTTGCAGCACCTCTTCCTTTGCTTCTGGTTTCCTGTTATCCAACCAAAGGTACTCAAGGGGTTGAGGGGCTCATGATCCCTCCCCTCTCATGCCCCAGTTCTTGCAGACATATCGCACGTGGCAGAGCAGTGGGACCCCTGGGCTTGGACCCACCTCACCTCTCTCTAGCCAGTTAACGCCCAACATACTAAGTTAACAGAGTTAAATACTGGGTGCATGGGAACTCCTTCTAGTTAATAGAGCAGAAACAATCAGCAAAACCACCTACTTAGTCAGTCTCGGAGAAAAAACGCAGCTACTTTCACCCAACAGCCCTTGCTGAAGCCAACGAGCAGCTCCTCCTCGCGTGACAGCTCCCCAGCTGCACTCACAGCTCAGCAGCATCATTGCCCAAGTCATCGAAAAGCCACACAGCAACAAGCACATCAGGTGGAAAACCAAATTAATGATCGATCTGAGCACTGCCACCACTGTGTGGGACTGGAAGCCTTAGAAGTGCGTGTTTCTGAGCTATTAACATAGCATGTTGGATGGAAAACTGATGAAGCAGTTAGTTATCCAAACTTGATATTTTTCAATGCCAATCCCACTCTTAGAGCAACTGAGCTCCAGTGTTTTCCAATGGGAAAATCTTTCCACCTTCTGGCTGTACGTAGAGGGAGGTCCATGCATAGGGCTGGTGGGGCAAGGCGAGGAGCCCAGTTCTGGTGTTACAGTGCTGCGGCACCCCTGTCTTGTAGATCCAGCTCCTACCAAACCAACCTGCTTCGAGACGGCGTGCGGAGGTACCTGCAGCTGCCAGCAGACCAGACAGTGCTGATACTGCACGCCAAAGTTGCACAGAAGTCATATGGCAACGAGAAAAGGTGGGACATCATTCCAGCTTCTCCAATAGCCACTTCCAAACCAGCTGCCTAAAGCTATCAGCCTTGCTAGATTTCTCTGATCTAAGCAAATGACTTGACATATCCCCTCCCCATCCACTCACAACCTCTTTGCATCCAAAACCGTAATTCGGTCTTACTGAACAACACAAGAAGGATATTAATCCCCAACTGCATCCATCCCAGTTAGACATTCCCAGTGGTTAGGTTCCTCCCATGAAGTGCTGGAGATCAGAAATTTGAAGTAAAAGAAGGAAAGATACTATTCGAATCTTACCCCCCAAGAATGAAATTACAAAGATGAAGGGGAGGAAAGGTTCATGTTTTAAGTGCTCTGGGAAACTTGCCTTAAAATCCGAAGGGCCACAGCAGGGACTGGGGCGTTTCCATCAATGCCCACGGTCTCCAAAAAGCTGCTATTTTTGAAAATCCTGCCCACGCTGCAAAAACACCTTGAGGTTCTGCTTGAATCTCCCAAATTGCTGCTCCTGGGCAGTGACGTCAGACTGTGGCACTGCAATATAATTAATTCTCCATTAATCCTTGTGATATAAATAAACCTCCGTTATTACTGAGTGTGAAGTAGTTCTGAGGCACCAAGCTCTACCTATAAGGCATAACCCGCCCAGGCCCCAGGAGACAGCTCTAGGCTGGGCTGGCTGTGCCTACAAAGTCCTCATCCCTGCCAGTGTCCTGATGGTCCACAGGTAAATGTTTTATTTCAGGACTGGGTCTTCCAGGCAGGACGGAAGCCCCCATGTTGCTGCTCCTCTGGGACAGCCTCTTTGTCCTGCTCCTGGAGAGCAAGGGATGAGCATGAAAACCAAATGCCAAGTCTGGAGAGGGAGAGAAAACCAGCACAGAGCTGCCAGGTTAAAGTTTAAAGGTGCGGGTGCTGTTTTCCTTCATGGTGGGAATCAGGCGCCCATGCTGTGGATGACTTGTTTAAATAAACCCATACCCAGGACTTCAGGGCTCTGAAAAATCCAGCCCCCTGCCCTGGTGTTTTCTCTGCTAGTGCTTTATCCAGTATCAATAGGGGATGAATTTGTACCATTCACACAAGTGTAAAGACAGTGGAAACCCAAATAAAACACAGGAAAATAGGTTTCCAAAACCCTGGCTATAGATTTATTTGCGTTGGGCTCCGAATCTAGCTGTGAATGCAAACTCTGTTCCTGACTGGCCAAAACTCCCGCCTGGCAGAAGCTGGGGGCCTCATCCCTCCTTGGCTCAGGGCATGGGGGGCCAGGGCGTCTTGTGGGCTGTCTCATGGCATGCAGCCGGCATAGGGCAGAGGGACTGAGACAGCTGCTTCAGCAGAGCCCGGTTCCCCCCACCCCAGCCCCTTGCTGTAGCATCACATACCTCCCAGGGCACAGGCTTGTTCCTGATGCCAGTCTCTGCTCTCGCAGCCATCGCACTGCCCCTGAGAAGCTTTTCTGGGTAAGAAAATGCCCTCTTGTCTCCATAGGTTTTTCTGCCCCCCACCTTGCGTTTACCTGAGTGGGCCAGGATGGAAGTTAAAACAGGAACAGATGAAAGGTAAGTGCTGGGCAGCAGCCCTGGACCTCTTCTCCCTCCCTTCCCACACCACAGAGAGCTGCCCTCCACCTGCAAAAGGGGAGTGTGACCCAGTTTATTTTAGCTTTGCCCCCCAAAATTCCTCTTTCCCCCTCGAGACTGAGCCCTCTGTGGTCCCTTCAGACCCAGGGAGGGCTGGACCTGGGCCACCCACCACACCAGGAGGAACCAAGCCCATGCCTGTGTGGGTTCTGGAGGGTGCTTCCCCCAATCTCTTCCAGCCAGGGACTCGGGAGATGCAGGTTTTCGGGTGTGCGGGTACATGGGGCTGGACAGCATGGGCAGCAGCCTGATGGAGACCCAGAAGCTCAGCTTTGAGGAGCAGCCAGATGCAAAGGTAAAACCCTCTGCTCCCTGGGGCTGTGGGGACCCCACTCATGGAGGGATTGGGCTGCCCCCAGCATCACTCCACACCCTGGGATGTCACATCATCCCCTTCCTTGGGATGTCGCGGTCCTTCCTTCCCACCCATCACTCCCAGCTCCTGCTTTGCCACCCTGTTGCATGCAGCAAGCCAAGCAGCTAGGCAGGCTCCCTCACCTTCCAAAGAGCCCTGTCTTTCTTCAGCTCCATCTTTTCAGGCCAACAGCCCTGTGGCAGGCGAGCTGCCAAAGTTTGCACAGCTCCCTCAGCCCTGGGACTTTCTCCCCATGAGCAGCATTGCTGCTTATCACAAAATGAAAACCCAGGGTTTCATTTGCAGATAAACAGTCAGAAAAAAAACCCCCACTGACTGATCCCAAAGTTCGAGAGCGTCAGCAGAGCTCTGGCATCTTTTGATACAGTAAAAAATAGAAGAAAAAGCATTATCTGGGGTCCCTGAAGAGCACGGAGTCTGAGTCAGGCCAGAAAAACCTTACAAAAAGAGCCTTTGTCTGCAGTGCTTGCGTTGCTGCTAAAGCACAGTGTATATCAGCCAGGACAGGGGGGGAAACCATAAACCCAGGGTGATTTCTCATGTTATGTGGGATAAATCACACGTGAGCATTCATTTCCATGAGGAATTCTCTGCCCCCAGTGTAAATAAAGCGTCTGCCGATCCGCAGCTCTTCATTCCACCTGTAATAACATCTCCGGTCGTTTCCCCCTTTAAATGAACCCAGGACTCTTTGAAAGAGCGCTATTATGCCCTTGTGGGGTGGTGAGGAGGGCGAGGAGGGCTGGTGGGGCTGGGCTGGAGCCGCCAGCAGCCCCTCTCTGCCCTTGGCAGGGATTTGGCTGTGCCAAGGCACTCTACATCTCGGATGCGGACAAGCGCAAGCATTTCCGCCTGGTCCTGAAGCTCTTCTTCAGCAACGGGCAGGAGATCGGCACCTTCCACAGCAAACTGATCAAGGTCATCTCCAAGCCCTCGCAGAAGAAGCAGTCACTGAAGAACACAGACCGTGCGTATGGGGATGGCTGTGCAGGGAGGAAGGTGTGAGCACAGAGTGGGATGCTGTCCAAGCACTCACAGCTTGGCTCTGGAGTGGTCCAGGCTGAATCCAAAGCCCATGGACACCCTCAAAAGAGGATGTATCCGGACATATTGATGTCTTCTTTCCAAACAGTTCACCCACCACCATGTGTAATGCCCTGGTGCTAGCATGCTCCCCACACCTTTGAAAAGCCCAACTGGGCTGGCACTCACATACAGAGAAGGGCAGCCAGGGAGGATGCTGGCTCCTGCCAGGCTGGGAACACCTGTAACCAGGACTTGTCCTCTCCTGGCTGGACAAAGCCATGTTGAAGCCACACACAGACGTGTCAAGCACTAACCCATTCACCCCTCCCCGCAGTCTGCATCTCCTCAGGCTCCAAAGTCTCCCTCTTCAACCGCCTGCGCTCCCAGACCGTCAGCACCCGCTACCTCTCTGTTGAGGGGGGAGCCTTCATCGCCAGTGCCAGGCAGTGGGCAGCCTTCACCCTCCACCTGGGTAAGGAGCCTCATGGGGCCGCTGATGCTGGTCATGTCCAGGGCTGCCTCCCCGTATCCCTGGCTCTACCATCCTGCAAAGTCAGTTCCTGGGGGCAAAAGGGGTGGGAATTAGGCTAGGGATGTGAGAACCTGGCTCAGGTCTCACTTCTGCCCGGTGTTCCTGCTGTGTCTCTGGAGCTGATGGCTGTTTCCCACTGGCTTTGAGGGCACACAGGCTGTGGGGTCAGCAAGAGCTGTGTTGGTCTGGAGGTTCACCAAGTAACTGCCTGGAAGAGCCCAGAGCCCAGCAGCACCACAGCTGCCTCCTGTGGTGTCCCTGCAAGATACCACATCCCCGTCACACTCTCCTGTGCTGGGGTCCCAGGGAGCACCTGCAGAGGGGAGAAAGCAGTAAGAAAGCACCAGCATAGCACACAGCGAGGCAGCCCAGGTTAACCAGCTCCCCTGTTCAGGGCAGTGACTGCCTCTCCTTCCCCACAGCCAATGAGCACTGCACCCGGAGTGAGTTCCCCCTGCGGGAAGGGTACATCCGCTATGGCTCTGTGGTCCAGCTGGTCTGCACGGCCACCGGCATCACCCTGCCGCCACTGGTAAGCCTCCATCCCTGTGGGTATCAGGCACAAGGACCTGGCTGCTCTAAGCATCAGGTACCATCCCAGGGATACTGCTGCTGCCCACAGATCATCCGGAAGGTGATGAAGCAGTATGCCATACTGGACGTGGACGAGCCCATCTCCCAGCTCCACAAATGCGCCTTCCAGTTCCAGGGCAGCGACCGCATGTATCTGTGTCTTTCCACAGAGAAAGTGATCCAGTTCCAGGTACGGCAGCATGAGGAGGGGATGAGGACCCCCGTGGTGCTTCCTGTCCTCTCTCCAAGCTCCTCTGTGTTGCTACTGGCCGGGGAACATGTCACCAGGAGGGGTCTTCCAGCGAAGGGGGTTTGCATCCAAAGTAAGGTCAGAATTGCTGCAAAGCCATTTGCCTCTGGGTTGCCTGCTTCAGTGGGACATTGTCACCAAGGTCTTTCCAACGGCATCACGATCCCCATTTCCTAGTGGGGGAAGCAGTCGCTTGCTGGAACTGAGACACCAAGGGCAGAACCCTGGCCCCGGTCCCCACTGCAGCGTAGTGCTGTGAACTCTCCGCAGGCATCTCCCTGTCCGAAGGAAGCCAACCGGGAGCTGCTGAATGACGGCTCCTGCTGGACCATCATCGGCACTGAGACGGTGGAGTACACCTTCAGCGAGAGCCTGACCTGCATCCGTGAGCCTGTCAGCCCCGTGCCGCTCATCACTGCCCTGCAGGTAGGTACAGCACCAGCCATGGGGTCACCCCACCTCTCCATCACCTGCTTCCATCACAGCTCCTGCTTCTGAGCCCTTGCACCCACAGTCTCCCACTATTGGGATGCTGTGGGAATGCCCAGGTCTGGACTGCTGCAGTGGAGAAAGGACGTACAGCAGAGACGGGATGAGCAGGCAGAGCATCCTGTGGGAGAAGCAGTCTGGCTTATTCTACCATGTAACACACTGCTGTGCACTCTGCTCATCACAGCTCACAGGTGGTGGGGACGTGGCCATGCTGGAGGTGCAGGGGGAGTATTTCCACGCACACCTCAAGGTCTGGTTCGGAGATGTAGAAGCAGAGACAATGTACAGGTAATGTGGCCAGGGAGCAGGCAGAGAATGGCAGCCGGGTTTGGGCTGTGCTGGGCAGCTCTGGGCGGGACATGGCTGCTGACCTTGGGGACAGGGGCACTTGCACTGCGTGTTCTGCAAGACCAAGCACGGGCATTGCAAGGAGAGGCAGGGATGAGTCTGGCTGGTGCTTGCTCTCTGCCCTGGCTGCAGTCAGGGTGGTGATGTGGGGGGGATGACAGGGACCTCAGAGGGCAGCAAGTGACCAAACATCCCTGGCAGAGCAGCACAAAACACTGGGGAGAAGAGGGGAAACGAGCTGGAGGCTTCACAATGAGCTCCAGGCTGGAGAAGATGTGCTGACATTTGCTGCCAGCCGCTCCTGCGTGTAACCCTCCTCAGTTAACATACATTTTCCTCTCCTGCGCTGTCCCAGGAGCCCCAAGTCCCTCATGTGTGTCGTCCCCGATGTCTCTGCCTTTGGCAGTGATTGGAGGTGGCTGCGATATCCCATCACGGTCCCACTCCTGCTGATCAGGGATGATGGCCTCATCTACTCCAGCTCCTTCACGTTCACCTACACACCAGAGCAGAGCTTCATCCCAGGGCAGCAGGTCCTCTCAGATGTCCCCCAAGACTCAGACAAATTACTTGACAGCATCCATCAGGAGTTCACCAGGACCAACTTCCACCTCTTCATGCAGAGCTAGCAAGCTGCGCAGGCAGAGGATTGGCCTGGGGAAAGGGGAAGCAGCCCTGAGCCATGCTGGGGTTCCCCATCCAGGGCTCAGGGTGGCCCCACCGGAGGGTCCTCCCCATGCATCAAATACCTGCCATGTTCCTGTGATTTGTTGACTTGTTTCTTCTTCATGGCAGCATCTCACCCTGCAGAAATCTCACATGAGAGCATCAATAAATCAGGCTTGAAGGACTCTTTACAGATTCAATTGCCTTTTTACTAACCTTCATGATTTACCTCCTGTGCTGGCACAGAGCATCACAGCTCCCTTGATGTCCTCAGTCCATATATTCAAAGATCAGGATGGACAAGGATGATGCGTGAATGCGACCTTATGTGTTATTGATCTATACCAGGAATCCCTGCATTGCTTCTGTGCTTTTCAGTAATGGGGAGCTGATTTCCAGCAGCCAAATACCCAGCAACAGATGTTTTGGTTTTTTATTGGAGGCCCAAATGGGGTTATTTCAAAAGGAAAAGGGAAAAAAAAAAAGAGAGAAAAAAACCCTTCAGTGTGAAACCCAGCCCCTTCCTACTGCTGCGGCTCTGCTGAGCTCTGTTGTTTTACACACTTACTCACACACAGAAACTGCAGTGCTGGCACCAGCAGGAAACTGCTGATCTAAAGATGCCATAAAAAGAAGCCAGGTTTCTTGAAGCCAGACCTGAGTGTTACACAGAGTGGGTCTTAAAATTTTATTTAGACTTTAGATATCCGAGGCATCAAAGGGCCCGTGGTGTACCTGGAAACCTGCTGGTTTGGCAACCTGGAGCTGGGTTTTGAAACAACCCAACTGCCAAACCCACAGAGCTGTTTAACCCACACTGAACTTGGAGGCAGGGAGCAAGGGAAGCACAGTGCCCCAGGACCCACACATAGGCATCCCTGCCTCATTGCCTGGCTTACCTGCGTGGTTTGGGTGCTGGCACTGCACAGACTGACAGCCACAGCTCCAGATGCTGAATTCAGGGCTGCAGAGGACCAACGGCCTCGCACCATCCAGCATGGAGATGCACAGGGGTGCCTGGTGTCTTAGTCTTCTTCCTCTGCAGCTCGTGCATGGCCCTGGCTCCCATGGGAGCTTAGGTCTCCAGGGTCCTAACCCAGGGCTTCCCAGTAGGCAGCACCTCCCTAAACTCCACCAGGAGATGGGATTCCTTCTTCTGCAAAGCAGGAATGTCACAGAGGGTGAAAGGCTGTTGGCAGACACATCTGTGTGCATCTGGAGCTGCAGCTGCTGGAGGAGAGACTCAGGGGGAATATTACAGCACGTGCCAAAGGCTGGTGAAGGAAGGGGCTGGAGGACAGAGGAAGGGGAACCACGTGAAGGGTGTTCAAAGGGGAGCAAGTGCCTCAGCAGGAGGCAAGTCCCAGTGCGCTCAGGTGCTGGCAGCAGTGGTATGAGGCCTTATTGCTCCTCTTCCTGTGTGGCAGCTGCTTGGGCCACCCCATCAGTCCATGCTTACCATCCCCTATGCTCGCCTCCCCAGCAAATCCACCCTGGCCATAGTGTAACTGAGGATGAGATAGAAGAAAACCCTGCAATCAACCTGAATCAATCCCTCATATCTCCCCCAAAAACATTTTCTCCCCCATCTCCCTGGGGAAGAACCGGAGGATAGTGAAAGGATGTGGCCAAGTATTTCCAGCTTCTTTCTGCCTGCATCCCACAGAGGAGCGCCTGGAGCCCACGGACTCCTCGACCCACTCCCCTCCCTTGGAAGCTGGAGCATAATTCACATTTTATGAATGGAAAGCACCCCTGGCTATATTTAGCAGCAGCTTGGTCCCAAAGGGCAGGAGGAGCACTGCTTGTTGACTTCAAGGGCTTGGAACAAGCCTGCCTTGTTATGTTTACGGAGCAGCGCTTTGCTGGAGAGGCCAAGAAAGCACCGAGTGGCTCATTCTTGAAGCCTGATGGATTAAGCAAACAGCCACAGTAATTCAAGCCACATGGGGAAAGCAGAGAGGCGGTGGCAGGCGGGCTGGGGGGGCCTCGAGGGGCTCCTGCCTTCCCCTGGCTGGCCATGGGCTGCGTTTAATCTACTTTTCACAGCAGGTCCTGCAAATGGAACCAAGGAGCTTTGCACCTCCTGGAGGAGGCACTTCCATGGGGCACACATGCTGAGTGTCACAGCAGAGGGCTGCAGCATTGGCAGAGCTGTTTATTTGCATAATCACTGCTTAACACAAACGTCTCGAGAAAGGCACCAGCCATTCAGTTCTATGTTCCCGCTCAGGAGTCAGCAGCGCCTGGCTGCAGCATCCCACAATAACCCAACACATGTCAGGGGCGCACACTAGGAGCATCCTGCCAGCTCCAGTGAGCTGGGCTGCCCCACAGAGCCCGTCTGGCAGCATTTTGCTGTGCATCTGAATTGTACATGGAGCTTCCCCCCATCCCCAGGGCAGACAGAAACATGGGGATAAAATGAACTCTCCCAAAAAACCCCTTCACATCACTCCAAGAGGTGGGAATTTAGGAAAGGCATCAAGTGCTTTAAGGATGCTCAGGATAAGGATAACTTACGCTGTCGTGGCGTTGCATGAGCACCCGCGGGCGAAGGCAAAACTAGAAGGCAAAGGAGATCCACTGCTCCCACCAGGCAAGGGTGCCTAGAGCTCCATCACATCAAGGAGCCATTCCAGGTCACGGAGGTGACCATCCCTACAAAAACATCAAGAAGTAAATAAGATCCTGGCTTTTCTTCCATGAAACAATGCCCAAGAGGAACACGAGGTCTGGTCCTGGTGTGCCTGCGTTTCTGCCTGGGCTGTGCAGCACCTTCCAGCCCTTTGGAAGAAGAGCTGCTGCCATCTAGTGAGCCTACCACCAGCATCCTGCCTGCTGAGCACCACCACGCTCATCACGCTGCCTGTCCCCATGCTGCCCAGGCCAGCCCCAGAGCTGTGCTGGGTGTTGGAGATCAGCTGGGCATCTCCAGCCATCCCCAGGGAACATCATCTACCCCACTCGGAGGGTTGGGCTGGTTCTTTGGCTGGGGGGTGTAACAATCGGGGCTGGTCTGTACCAGCGAGGTGCTTGCCTTGGCAAGGGCAGCCCAGGCAGATGCCTCCACTGCACAGCAGCTTCATCACCTCCCCACCATGAGCATGGTCAGGGCTCTGGCAGCACTACCAGGTCCCTGCTGTCCCCTGTGGAGGACCTCATGCAAAGATGAGCTGCTGCAGCCAGTGCTGGAGACACTGGACAAGCAGGGGCAGGCCACAAGAGCAGTCTGTGTCCCCCAGCCCTAAGCCCTTTGCCTGGGGCTCTCCCTGCCCCACAGCCCCAGGCAGAGCCTCCAGCCCATGGCCCCCACTGCTTCGTATAAATGCCTGTATCACCAGCCCTTGAGAATGGGGGATACGGGGATACTGCTCTGCCCACCAGCAGAGGTGGGACTTTAGCCCATTGCATACCCACTGCACAGGGATGCTCAGCATGGTCCTCACCTGCCAAACCAGCATAGGGCTGATGCTAGGCCCCCAGCACACTGCTCGTGGGGGGCTGTCCATCCCACCCTGCACCAAAGGGCTGCCAGGAGCTGCCCGCCTGAATGGGAGTGAAGGGAGCAGCCAAGCCCCAAACCGGCAACCAGCAAGGGAGCTCACAGAGTCCCCCATGCACTGGATGAGGCAGCACAGGGGCAGAAGAAAAGGCACTTTATCAAACCCTTTCCAGCACATGGCTAAATTAACAACAAGGGCAGGATCAGTGCTGAGAGCCAGGGCAAGGTTTGCTCTTTGCTTTCTGCCCTGGTGAGCACACCCAGGAGCGTGGCTCCAAGAGAGGAGTCCCCCACCCCGCCTGTGACACCCCGGGTTTGTCCCCATGGCCCTGCCCAGTGCCACCGGCCCCACAGGGCTGCTTTTGTGGCTGTGCATGGTCACCGACCCCTCGCACCCCGCCAAGAGCTGACACGTGTGCGCACACGCAGCCCCCCGGGCAGGTTTGAAGGGCTCTTTGTTCCCTCGTGTAATTATACCCGAGCGGGGGAATAGAAACGTGCTGAAAACCCCTCGCTGGACCTTTCTGACAGGGGCCAGGGCGTCCGGCTGCACAGTGGCCCCATTGTTCTCTCCTGCATGCCTGGGGCAGGCGGCCCACACCTCCTGCACTCCCCCGTCCCCTTCTCCAAAATAACCAACGCCTGGTTAAAAACCATGTCTTTTCCTCTCATAGCATCAATACTGGGCAAAACACCCCAAGCCTCCCCCTGGCCAGGGCTGGCAGGGCGATGCTGCAGCAGCAAGGGCAGTGCCCGTGGGTAAGCCAGTGCTGTTTAGCACTGGGAGCATCCCCAGCACCCCAGGGCCTCACACCAGCCCAGCAGGGGACACCCATGGGGACATCCATACTTGTGTCCATCCCTGCCCATGCCAAACCCCACAAAGATCTGGGGTTATATCCCAAGCCCTTGCCCTGCCCCATGCAGAAATGCTCCTGCCCTAGGGAGGCAGAGCAGCAATGGACTTACAGCTGCAGCAAACTGGTTTCCAACAACGAACTGGTCGGTGGTGGTTCACCAGGACAGCAGCCCGGGATAGCCAGCCTGCCCCTCATGCTGGTCCCAGCAGGTTGCCTTCAAAGTTAGGCAGTCCCAAGCTCTGGCTCTGCTTTCAGACTGTGCTTCCTCCTGAAGCAAAGAGACATCCATGAAGTGGCGCTGGCCATCATCCTCCTGGTAGCCCAAGGAAAAGCTCAGCAGGAAGGAACAGGGTTTTGGATCACCTTTGCCAAGGATGGACTTGCAAAACAAACCTCCAGTGAGCACAACAGTCACCTTGGTGGCCAGATCCTGCACAAGCATGGTCTGGGATAAAGACCATGGCTGATGCTCAGTACCCTGCACATCTGCCTTTCTTGGCCACATAGGCCAGCACCTGCGATGAGATGCCACCAGTCCGAGGGGAGCATCCCCTCCCTGCAGCTGAGTGAAGATGCACCCACAGGCCGGTCCCAGTCAGCTTCCCTCCCGTGGGAATCATGCAGTGGGGAGGCTGAGCCAAGCCAGCATCCCTGCCCTGCAGATCCCCAGGAGCTGGGGCTCCACAGAGCCACCACCGCCCAAGGCTGGGGTGCCGCTGGGAGCCAGGCTGGCTCCACCACACCCTCTGTGATGCTGGGCACAGCCCTCGCAGGTCTGGGCTTGCCTGTGGTTCTGGGGACACATAGCTGTGAATGCAGCAGCTCATCGCAGTTCACTGACCCTGGGCTGGGACAAGTAGGGGGGTCCCACAAGCACCCACTGCCCCTGCAGCCCAGCGGGACCCCCGTGCTGGGTGGTGGCTGCTCCATGAAGCAGCCTCACTGGCAGCCCCAGTCCCTCTCTAAACAGAGCAGGGTCACACCAGACACAAAGGAGCTGCTCCCCCGGTGACTGTTCCCCACCATCAAGCTCTGCCTCACTGCATCAATCAGAGACACCTTCATCTCAGTGCCCCGTTGTTATGAAGTTTGAGCTGTTCCCAGGACAAATGGGTTGTTACAGCTTTTCCCACCCGCACTTTTCCCAAGCCACCAATATTTTAAGATGACAGGAGAAATCCCTGCACCTCCTGGTTTCCATGTGAGGACATGGGATCTGCATCTCCATCTGCTCCGCTGGGGAAAGGGAGAGGGGAAGGGCTCATCCTCATGGCACTGGGGCAGGATGGGGGTGCTGGTGAGCTGGGTGGGGCTCTCTGCAGCACAGGGCGCAGCATGGTCTGATTGCCAGACACAGAACAAAGTGGATTTGACAACGGGGGCCGATAGGGGTGCCAGCCCCAAGCTCCTGGAACACATTGTCCACATTGGGAAAGCTGGCATCTTGCCAGCCCTTGTTCAGCCTGAGCATCTCCAAATGGTCACTTTGGGGGTCCCATTCTCCCCAGACCCACATTGTGTGCAGCACTCAGCTCCTCCCCATAGCAAAGCCCCACAAAGGCTCTTTCGATGCCTCTTACAGGGAAATGGTTTCCCTGTGGGTCCCAGGTGCCTTTCAGAGCCCGGGATGCCCCTATAAAGCTGCCCACGAGCTTTGGCTTCAATAGCCGTGACAAATAGTGACAGAGCTGATGCTTCGGTAATGCTTTTGCTGAATCCGCCCTTAAGGAGCACAGACCTGGCTTGGGGAGCCCTGTGGGAAGCGCTTGCTCCCATCTGAGGGTTCAGGAGCTGGTGACACCTCCAGGTGAGAAGCTGTTCCAGTCCCTCCTCTCCTGCCAAGGGCTCAGGGCCTTCGGCTGCGCTGAGACTCTTGCAATGAACTGGAAAAGAAAAAGGGGGTGGGGGCAAATAAGGGGGAAAAAAAGGGGGGGAGAAGGGATGGGAAAGAAAGAAAAACTAAAAAGGAAATGGAAAACGAAAAAGGAAACAAGAGGGAAAAAAGAAAGAGGGGGAAAGGGAAGGGATGGGAAGGAGGAAAGTGGAAAAAGACGAGGGAAAAATAAAAGGAGGGAAATAACGGAGGAGAAAAAGGAGGAAAATAAAGAGGAATCCCTCCGTGCCGGGCAGGGTTCGCCGGGAGATGGCAGCAGACACCGGGCGAGCAGAAGGGAACAGCCCGTCCCAAGCGAGGCAAACCAGGTCCTCAGGGCTTTGGTTTATAAAACCAGAGCAGCGCTGGGAGGAAAAACGAGCGTGTCATCTCATTCCCAAAGACCAGGAATTCACAAGGCTTTGGTGAATTCCAGGCACAGGCAGGCTGGCCAGAGAGGGCAGAAAGGCAGATGGAGGGAATGGTGACAAACCCATCCCAGGAACCACGGCTCCCCGAGGACGGGCAGGCAGCCAGGCTCCCGCTCCAGGGATCTGCGGAGTACCCGTCCACGTTGCTTTGGAAAAACAAGGCGCTTTTACGCCGAGGGCGGTTTTGGGAAGTACACGGGATTCCTGCAGCCCAGAGAGGGAGCCCAGGAGAGAAAATAAAACATATTAAAAGAAAATAAAAGACAAACACAGGTTGTTCCAAGCAGCACTTCCAAGAAGCTGTCAGAGCCACACGAGAACGTGCAGGTTGCGGGTGAACGTCACTGCTTTATTGACAAACAGCAGCACCCATGGCGCAAAGGTGAGCCCCGGGAGCACAGGGCTCTGCTTCCCTCAGTGCTAGCAGCAGATCCTCAAGCGTTTTCTCTTCCCGCACCTCTGAGGGAGCCTGAGTGCGAGTCCTAATTTGTTTCCTCCATCCCTGCTAATCCCAACCACCCGGAGTGGGAGTTCCCACCAGGGAGAAGGGAATTAGTTTTCTCGAGGACGATAATCCAGTTAAATACAGCACTTCTCAGGAGACTCGGCACTTTTCCCAGCAAGCACAGCCACTGCCACGTGCCCAGGGGCACATGTCCCATCCCTTGAGAGCATCAAGCTTCAGAGTAGAAGGGCTTGGAGAAGCAGCTTCCTCCAAGAAAGATCTTGCTTAACAGCTGCTTTAGTCCAAAATGGCTTGAAGAAGTCACCTGTGGACTTGATCCCATGGCAGCTGATGCCAGGGAAGCTGAAACAACTCTACCACCACTTGAAAGTCCACATCACTCAAACAGGGTTGGCTTGAAACTTGGTGGATCAAGATTCTGAGCACATTGCTCTTGTATGTTTGAGGGCGCAGGCACATGCTGCTGTCACTGGGGGACAAGTGCAAGCCTGCCTCTGCCTTCCTCTGTCCCTTCTCACTGCAACAGGACAGACCTCTAAAGGTGCCATCACAAAACAGATCACAACAGAAAGGGTGGGCTCACCTCATTGTGCCACGCTGCCTCTGCTCGCCTGGAGGAGCTTCAGCAGCTCCAGAAGCCTGGTGACACTGGTCCTCCAGGAGTCACTTGGGGGTCAAATACTGAAAGCAACTCAGGAACCACAGACAAAGCCCCTTTGAGCTTCAGGCCACCGCCAAGCCGCATCCCAGCCTCCCCCTTTGGTAAACCAAGTTACACAAACACAAGTTCCTTGTTTCTCCGGCTCCCAAAAAGCTATTTCTGATCAAAAACAGTCTAAAAAGCCAGTTTTAGAAAGTAGCAGTTTATTTGAGAAAATAAAATAAATCAGTAACAGTGGAAAAACCCCCAAGAGCAATTACACAAGAGAATCTAAACACCCCGAGAAGCAGACACTGCTCCTGCCTTCGTGGTAGCACTGTCCATCGGCAGTGAAGTTCTCCCTTCTCCTTTCCAGTCTGCAGTGACCTCTGTGCAGTTTTTACAGCTTTCCAGAGCCTGCAGCTTCCCTGAACATGCTTGTACTGGGACCAAGTGAGCCAGTCAAACCTTGGGAAAAGTCCTTTCACACGATGTCTCAATACAGGGCTCCCCCTGCGTTCCCCATTTGGCCTGCCCAGCTCTGGGAAGCAGCTGCCACCGGCTGAAGCTGAACTTTTGTTCTATTGCCTCTGTGAATTTGGCCTCAAGCCTACAACAAACCCTCAGTGAGGAGGCTTCAGGAGTCGATGAGATTGCTAAACAGCCTTCACAACCAATCTGGTTTTGTGCTGCCTACTACTCAGTTTGGGGGCCCACACTCTGGTTTTCTCCTGAGCCATACCAGATTCAGATTGCTGAAGGAAGACACGACTTGCACAAAGTTCTGTAACACCTTCTTGAAACAAAGGCATTGGACACACACATCACCCTTCGCTCTGGGAGTGCTGGGGGAATCGGTCTAACTCTCAGTAGAGGTAGGAGCTATGTACACGATATATTAAGACCCACCATGGGAGGTTCAGAGCTAGCCCTCTATGAAAGCTCAATGCTCCCAGCTGAGGCAGACTTCCAGCTACCAAAGCCAGCCCCCTGCAAGAGGCAGGTAGTCAGCACAGCACCTCAGGGATTCTGCAGTACAGCCAGCCCCCAAAACAGTATTTCCTCGGTACTGTGAGCTTCCAAAGAGCAACCCCAAGTGGGGATCTCTGCTCCAATGAGGATCAAACCTGGCACATTCCCAACCACCTGCTTCCAGGCACAGCCCCGGGACATGCGACAGAGCCCCAGGGCTCCGGCTGCTCCCAGCTGCATCCCAAGCACCAGACCACTCGTGCTCTAGACAAGACACTGGACAAACAGCAGCACAAACGAGACCAAGCCTCTTGCATACAGTAAGGCTGCTGAAGAACTAACTCCAGCCTTTTCACTCTTAACCGCATATTTCTCAGTAAAATATATAATATATAGCTCTATAGGACTGATTATAATATATTACAGGCTAGAAATACTCTCTCTCGTCTTTTCCCCTACTTCAATCATATTACAAATCCAATTTTGCATACAGATTAATCCTAGAAGTTATTGCCTTGAGTTTATAATTAAAATTCACAGAATAAAGCTTAAATAGTTTTCACAGAGACTCATTATATTAGTGTTTTACATAAAAAGGATAAAAGTTACCAACCGAGAGCAGCCATTTCAGAAACTATAAATAATTCCATTAAAAAAAAAAAAAAATCAAATCCTAAAAAAAAGTTATGGGAAAGCCATAAATATCTTTACCCTCTACAGTAGCTGCTATAGAACTAGAAGAAACCTGTAACACACTGTAGCTAGCTCTGCTTCAGTTGAGAATATGAATCATATAAAACAACATCTCTAGAGAAATGCCCGGCCAAAGGAAACACAAAGGGATTGAAAAAATAAATCTGAGGAAATTAAAAAAGTAGATTTTTATTATTATTATTTCAAAACAATTTCTACAAACTTTATATAAACATTAGGCTATTTTCTTTAAAATTTTGTTATAAAAAAAACAAAACAAAAAACAACCCTACAAGTAATCCTTACAAGAAAAAAAAAGGTAAGAGACTGAAGGCAAGGAAGGGGTGTCCCCAGAGCCAAACAAAGCTGGCTGTCCTGATTTCATGGACTAATGACCCTTGCCTGCGGCTGACAGGAAGAGACAGAAGTCTCCTAGGGAAGACATTCCCATAGGCCCTTTATGGCATTCAGGGATTAAGCCCCTATGGGCCTTTTACTCCCTGATAAGGCAACATTATCTGTAGTGTAAGAGATTCATAAATAGTTCTCCACAAAAATGCTTCACATCAACAGCCTGCTGCAAGACATCTATTAGCAAGGTTTATAAAAAAAGCCATCTTCTATGGAAGCAGCCAATCTGAGCACAGCACACTGGGTGCAAACACATGGTGTTTGCTTCCATACAGTCTGCTTTGTGTTTATATACCCTCTATAAAACCAAGCAGAAAATTTGGCATCTTGATTCTTTTTACACTAGCTTTAGAAAAAAGAAAAAAAATACACTGAGGTTTTTTTTTTTTCAGACTCTTTGTATTTCATTGGGCCCTTGGTAGCTGAGTGGGATGGGAAGGGTCACGTAGGAAGTTTGTTTTTTCTCAAAGTCACTTTGAAATTCAATCCAAAAAAGAGCATTTGTTCAGCCCATCTCATCTGAGGGCACAGTGTTTCCATACAGTCTGTTTGTCCCTTGATGGGCACAAGGTGCTGCTGAGCTTTAAGCATAGAACTCATTTGTTGGGGCTTTCTTGTAGATGGGTTTCTTCCCAAGGTCGTAACTGCCTTCATCCTTTTTCTTCATGCGATAGACTAAGACGAGGATCAGGAAGACAGCAAAAAGGAGGCCCACTGCCCCTCCTGCAATGAGAGCTGGGGAGGCAAACAGAGCATGGAATAAATCTTGGACAACTCCAAACCATCAGCTACATCTCAAAGTCTGCTTCAAGAGAACCAGCCTCCAGAACTGCCTCCAGAGCCCATGTGTCCATGTGCCTGTCACCACATGTGCTGGCATTTTCTGTGACAGGACAAGTTATTGGCAGAGGCCAGAAATTGCTTTCAATCCAACCATAGAATAATCATGTTCCACATTAACCAGTTTGTGCTAATCTTCCAGTTCAGTGCAAGAAAGAAATTTTGACGAAAAGACGTCTCCTTGTGTGGAGGCAAAACAGAAACACCCACCACAACCCACAAACAGCCTCAGCTCCAGGAGAACGGTATAGCTCTGATTGAAATGCTTTGTTAACTACCTGTGTCAGCACACTCTGGGGACTCTGCATTTCAATTTAACAGCACTACTCCTACCACCACCTCCCTCCAAAAAACCCACACCCACCCCAAGAGCTAGAAACCACAAACCCTCGAAAAACCAAACAAGATCTCTCTCCTCACACGAAGGGTGGCCACAAGAATTCAGTAATGTTTATCCTTTGCTGTGGCACCTACTCATTGCACAAATCAGCTTCGTTAGGTGGCTTTGCAATCCACTCTTCCAGGTACTCCTGACTGGGAGGATGGCTGCAGATTGGCAAGATGTGCCAAGGTTTGTACTCGGACCATCAGGCCAAGTGCTTGATGAAGTGTGCCTTCAGACAGATCCGTCCCACATGCTGAGGGGAAGCCAGCCATTTGGTTATGCTCTAGACAGAAATACTTAGATTTGTAACAGTTGACTAGGTGTTTAAATCCCTTAGAGAAGTTGTTTGGTTCCTGGCAATGATCAGAACAGGCAGGACTTGGGCAGAGGTTAGAAGGAAAACGCCTGCATTTGATACAAAATGATGTCATTGATTTATGGCTAGATACGCCTCTTGTTGGGACAGTACCTGGATGCAGAGCAGCTGCCACATTCTTGTCTGGCACTGTTAACAGTCACCTGGCAGCTCAAAACCAAGCTGTTTACACCAGCAAGGCAAGCAACAGGCTTTTCTGTTCAAGGACTAACTAGAAGGCAGTAGTGACCCTGCTACACGAAGTCACAAAGTTAATGCATCTTGCTCCCCTCATCAGCAGGGAACTGCTCCCCAGGGAATTATAGAAGCCATTATGATTTACAGTATTAACAATTTATCAGGGACAAGGCGGAGTATTACCTGTAAGGACTTCTGTTCTTTCAAAGATGCTGCTGTTGGCTGTACTTGCTGCAGAGATCTTGTTGGGCAGGTTCTCTTCAACAGGTACAGCTTTGCCTGGAATGATTTCATTGTCCACCATTGTGTTCTTCTTCTTCCCTTCTATTTTCCCCTCAGTATCTCCAGGGATATAGTTGTCAGCTATCTACAGAATATAGACAAACCACACCCGTCAGTAAGCAGCACCCAGCCTGCCTGCAACTCAAAGTGGAAGGGTGTGCAGGGAGAAGAAAGTTTGCTTAGTGCATTATGAGAACACTGTTCCTGCTCAAGCAGGTAGAGTCATCTTGATGCCACGTCTTGCAGGGGAAAGGGTATTCTGAAAGCTTCATGGACAGACAAGAGTAGCTCCATGTTGCTTAAAACATGCAGAGGCAATACCTACCACAGGAGCATCCATGGTGGTCAGATAGATAGCATCTTCAGAGTCCAAGTAATCTGCAAAGAGGAACAAAAAAAGTAAGTAAAAAGGACATGAAATTTTCCTCTCATGACATGCCATCTCTCCAGAATTCAGACACTTCCTGCAATACCAGCAACTGTAGACAGAACTAGGACTGCAATTCCCTCCTATCTACTAGTACTTTCGCCATTTAATTGCTTTGATTGCACAAGACCATGAGATGCAATCTTAAAACCAGGAGATGCAATCTTAAAATCAACACCTCTCACATGGGATGGGTCTTCAGCTGGACGCATTGGCCCCGCTGCAGATTATCAGGAGCTGCCCTGCTAAGCAAGTCTGCTATAGCTTGCTAAGCTGATGCTAATGGAGGGCAATGCTCTCACCACCCACCCCTAAAGGAGAGTCTGCCAACCCCTGAGTTACCAGATCTGCCTGAACATGTCAGGCAGTGATTTGAGCACTTGTTCTTTCCCTTTTAGAGAACAAATGTTCACATAAAGGGGACATGGAGCTACAGAAACTGGTTTGGGCAGGGAGCATTGCATGTCACAGAGAGTTCACTTGAACAACAGTTAGTCCTTCACCTTGTTTGGCCTCAGCCAGGGCACTAACTTGAAGTCTTTTAGCACTGCCTCAACAATAGAATTTTTAAGTTTCTCAGGAGTTCTTTGGAGTATGACAGGAAAGAGATCCAGCTCATGCACTGCCTTTTCACTTGCACTAAGACAAGCTCGGCTGGACTCCATCTGTCCTCCCCGAGTGATTCAACATCATGGTACACCACTTTCACTGTTCTCATCTGTGAGTGACTACAATTCACAGGGTGTTCTCATCCCCACCTGACACTGCCCTTCCCTCTGGAGCTTTGGCTGTGCCTTCAGCACATCACTCATGGGCTGAGGGTGGAAGAAATGTCACAGCATCAACTGAGGGAAGATCCATTCTCCCTTCCCACTTACCTCCAGACCCAGATGTTCCATCTATATCTAACTCATCAGAAGTTAAGTGAGGCCTGAATTCACCAATGTCTTCATCATCTGGCAAGTCTCCAGAGGCAGGGTACTCAAGCCATTGGGCATCTATGGTCTCTGTTTCTCTTACCTGTAAACGGGGGTGGAGAAGTGTTAACTATCAGACAACTCAAAAGCATTTCACAAAAGGTCAGGAGTTCCGGAGTCTGTACTAAGCACATCACTTCCATCAGAAGAACACTAAATGCTGAACTGCCACTCCACCAAAACCGTTATCTTCATCAGCCTGGAAATAGCTGAATTCCCCTAGAATTTCTCACAACAGAAGTGAGAGCCAGCAGGGGAGGGGAATTTCCTACAGGTTCAGGGGGTGAAAATAACACAACAGGATCTTGGTCAGGAGTTTGTTGCAAAAGCATTTGGAAAAGCAATACCTTCAGTTTGCGATAAGGGGGGATTCGGAAGGACTTGCTATTCCCAGATAAAAAGCTTGGCACCTACAGGTCAGGTTTTTGTACAGGATTGAAGCCTCACACCAAGGCAGTTTGTTGCTTCTTGTGTTGAGAACGAACCTACTTTATCACCCAAGGGTTAAAAACTGGTCTGTCAGTTCAGCTGAATTGCAGTGCAATATAGTGTGACGGTTCAAGAGCATTTGCTATCAATAATGACTTGCCTGAAGGAAGAACTTCCTCTGCCTCACCTCTTAAAACATACGTAAACAAGTAGGTCCATAAAATGAAGTCCGTGATCCTATGGCCAGATGACTGCAGTTACAGACATGTTAGCACGAGAGCCTCCCAGAGAATCAGGTGTTTGGCCACAACAGCAATTTACACACCAGAGCTCACCTGCACTTGGGCCTTCAAGGAGCCACAAGCCCTCACCAAGCTTGTGCTATTTCCCCAGCACTATTTCTCCTCACCCCACAGCCCTGGGGCCAGCCCGGGTGAGGGTACCACAGGTATGAATGGGATCTCAGGTTGCTCAACACCAGCCCACAGATTCCAGCAGCTCCAGATGCTTCCACAGCCATGAAGTCATCGCCATGCTGGGGGACTTGACCTCTTCCCCTAGGGCGAGAAGCACAACTGGAGGGATGGGTCCCATAGCTAGGGGCTAAACTGTCCATATTTTTTCATGCTGTTCCCACAGAAAGGCTGGGAAGTCTTTCTGAGGGATTGTCTTCCCAGGAGAGCATTTTTAAAGCATCCCTTTACTCCACAGTCGCGCACATCCAATGGCTCTTCTTAACGAACAGGCTTACCACAAGCCTCACAGGGGGTGAGGATCAGAGACTCATGGGGACAGGTAGAGGTGGGTGGCACCAGCCAAGCCCCAGCAAAGCAGTGGTGAGCCCGAGTGGCTGGGATCTGCCTTCCTGCCCTCCTGGCCAGGAGTGGCCCATCCTACAGCCCAGCGGTGACACCGAGTGACGAGTTACATCTGCTATTAATCTCCCAAGCCTGGGCCAACAATCAGGCACAAGCCATGTGTCAGCTTCCTCTGCCCACAGCCCCAGCCCTGACCTCCCTGTCCAGCAGCACACTGGTTTTGCCACAAAGAAGGCCTTGTGGTCAGGACAAGATGTTTCTCATTTTGCATAAAGAGCAGTGGCTACTAGATGTGCTTCTCATCAGCTTATTGAGGCATTTTTGGTTTCCCCAGCAACTCTGCTTGAGGAGAACTGAATGAACAGCCTAGAGGGCACGAAGCGCTGAGGCTACCTCTCATCCCAGACCCCCTGCCTCTGCCATGCCTGGCACTGGATGGTAGGAAGGGGGCTGGGGAAGGAAGGCCAGCTGGGAAGAAATCCCCTCCCAGCCTGGAACCAGGCATTCCTAACGTTATGGATCACTCGCTCTAAGGCAAATTCATTTCAAGGTATGTGAAACTCAGCCAAAACCAGACCTGCAATGAAAACTGCTGCCAGCATCCAGCAGCTATTCCCAGGACAGCTTCTGGCCATTCCATCAAGGGGCAGGAAGAGCTCAATTCCTTTTTAGGGTACCAGGGCTGGGGAGCACATTTGCTGCAGACCTGAACCTGGGCAGATCTATGCTGGGAAGAGCACTGTGCTGAGCTGCACCTCTGTGCCAGCTCATGCTGTGCTTCATTATGAGTCACCAGCTAATGCCCGAGCAAGGGTGGCTCAAGAAAAGCCAGGTCTAAGCCACAGAATGGCTGGAGAACTGCTGCCTTATCAGCTCAGCCCAGCCGTGAGCAGAGGTGGCAGCCAGCCACGGGGATTAGTGTATGCTGCAGGACACACCGGGTTTGGCTATCAGAAAACCCTATTAAAATAAGGGGAGACAGTGTTTACAAGCCAGAGGACATGACAAGGAAATTACTGACTCACAAGTGTAAATAACATTATAAGGGAGCGTTCCCTGAGCTCACTCTTCATCATCCTCTTGTGCAAGGACAAGGAAGTTCCTGAAAGCCTTAAGAGCTTGTCAAACCATATGGGCAACTTTTCCTGTAGGCAGCGAGCCTCGTTTTACAGATTCATCTGCCAGGGAAGTTAGAGGGCTGCTGGGCACCTCCAGGTTTCAAGACATACTTTCCTAGGGAGAAGGCTCCCACTGGGAGCTGGGGCATGGGGAGCCTGGGAAGAGTTAACAGTGGAGTGCTGTGCTCACAGGGCAGGTCTGGGGCAGACACATTCCTTGCATACACACCTGCAAGAGGGCACAGAGGCACTTTCACAAGGGCTTCAGGCTTTCAAAGTGCCACATAAAGTGCTCCCCAGAGTATTGCTTTAGAAGTTCAGCCCTTTCCAAGAGGATTCAGTCCTCTCTACAGCTCTGCTAGCAGGTGAAGCAGCACCACAGAGGGTGCCCGTGTTTCCTCTGGGCTGGCAGGCTGCAGCCAAGGGGAAAAAGCCTGGAGACTGCTGCAGGATGATAGTCAACCCTTGCCAAGTCATCTCTGGCCACACTCAGCTTAACACCTCTTGTAAGTGCCAGCTGGAGAAGGGCACCGACTGCTCCGAGTCTGCTTCCCACCTCCTGTCATCCCAGCACTGGAGCTGGGCCAGGGACTTGCTGGGAGAGCTGGACTGGGCGCTGCACAGCTCCACCTCGCTCTGGCAGCTGAAGTAGAGCCCTACGATCAATATGCTCCCGTCCAGGAGGGGTCTGTACAGGAACCAGCCTTCCCTGCAGGAGTTTACATCCAGGATTTTTTCCCTCATGTTAAGCAGCTTTATCCCCAGTAAGCACCAAGGGGAGATTAACCAACATGCTGGGGAGCAGAAGCTTTTCCTGCCTGCCAGTGGCAAAATAAATATGTTTATTCCCTGCCAGACAACCAGCAGGTCAGGCACGTGAACCGTGAGTGCCATTCCTGGAAAAGCTGGGCACAAAGGTCCCACGTTTGATCCCGGACAAGGTTGCACTGCTGGATGAGGCCATACACTGTTTGCTCAGCTCAGGCACAGGAATTGCACCCCTGGCACCCCAGGCCCTGCTGTGCTCCATCCATAGCCCACCCCATTTGGTGCTCCTGGGGCCTTCACTTACAGCCCCAGCAATACCACTGGCCTCCTATCAAAGCAAGTACGTGCTTTTACTGAGGCAGCAGAGTTTTTGTTCAATGTGTGCATTTCCCCAGCTGCTGGTTAGTTCTGGGAAATGCCAAACCTGGGCAGCTCGCCTGCCCCAGCCCACACGTCCTCACCACAGCCTTTGCAAACCCTTTCAAAACAAACCAAATGATGTTCCAGGGCAGAGACAAAGTCTTCCAGACAGGGAACTGGCTTTTACAGCTGTCCCTTGTCTCTGATCTAACACACCAGAGTTCATTAAAAGCTTCTCTGAAGGGTCACAGCCAGCACACCGCAAAGGGAGTCAGACCCACAGAAGCTTGGGCATCCAGAGGGCAGGGAGATCTTTATTAAGTTTATAACTTTGGTGTTATAAACTTCAGAGCCCCAGCACTTGCTCTTGCATCTGTCTCCCTCCCCAGCACTGTGTACACAAGCCCTGGAGTAAACAGGAGCAAGGTGAAAGTCAATCTTTCCTAGACAAAAGCAGATGGAGCTGGGCCAGCCTGGGAGGTGGCAGGAGAGGGGGCAGAGGCACAGATCTGTTAACTCTTTGTAGCCTGCAGGAACAGGTAAATCTAGGCTGCTCCTGGGGCTTCTCTCAGGAGCTCTATAGTAGGGAACAGCGGCACAGATCACCTCAGTGAGCAGTATTACACCAAATATCGCTCCCAGACCTCTGCTGTCATGGACAGAGGTCACCTCATACCACCACAATGCACATCTACATCAGCTTAACAAGAGATGGCTCCTGTATGACAGGGGCAGCTGCCCGCATGGCCCAGCCTGGTTATTAAGAGATCATTCTCACAGAGCCACCACCCTGGCCCTCCTGCTGCCCTGCATCATGAACCAAAGAGCACCGAACCCAGTGGGACCTTCCCAGTGCAAGGATGTGAAGCTCTGTAAACCAAGTCCAACAGAGGGGATTTCCATATGGTTCACTTCCACCTAGCTCTTGCAGGAGCAGACAAACCAGGAAGCTGAGAGTGAGCTCACCTCCTTGAAGCACTTCCCGAAAGCAGGAAAGCAGAGTATGAACACAGTGCTGGAAACAGGCCAGCTCAGAGCAGGGCAAATCAGCCAAATAGAGCTGACCTCCAAAGGAGAGAGGTGTGCAGTGAGGTAAAGGCACACAGATCTGACCTCTCCTAGAACCATAGAATGGTTTGGACTGGAAAGACCTTAAGATTATCTAGATCCAACCCCCTACCACGGGCAGGGATGCCTCACACCAGACCATGTTGCCCAAGGCTCTGTCCAACGTGGCCTTGAACACTGCCAGGGATGGAGCATTTACCACTTCTTTGGGCAACCTGTGCCAGGGCCTCACCACCCTCACAGTAAAGAACTTCTTCCTTATATCTAACCTGAACTTCCCCTTTTTAAGCTTGAACCTATTGCTCCTTGTCCTATCACTACAGTCCCTGATGAAGAATCCCTCTCTGGCATCCCTGTAGGCCACCTTTGGATCTCAATAAGCATTAAAAGTTATCAGAAGTGACATGAGCTTCCAGCAAAGGCAACTCCTGCCAGCCTAGTAATGGAAGGGTCTGTATTTTCCCCCCAAAACACCCTTTATTCCCTTCCTCTGTGCTCCAGCTCTGTGTAGGGAAATAATAATAAATTATTGCTGAAGTTACTTTTGCCTTGAGAGCAAAGCAAGTATCAGTATTTCAATCTAGCTTGCACCTAACTCCTTCAGCACAGCAACTGCAATTAAAGAATAAATAAATGAATAATTCCCCTTGTGCCAACTCCTGGTGCCCATGCTCGGAGGGTCCCATTTTTCCTCTCATTCCCGGTCAGTCTGTCCCACATAATTTGCAGCACACACAGCCCACACTGTGCCAAGGGACAGAAGTTAAACAGCTCCCATCCAGGCACATGTTTGTATTTAGTTGCATGACAGGCTCACCCCGAGGCTTCCAGACATGGTTAAATACTACTGTGCCTTTGCTTAGCACTTTTCAAGCAGTCCTACAGCAGGACCACAGGCACAGTGGCTTTGGACAAAGCCAGCCTTGCTCATCTCCTCTCTGACAGTCACTGTACAAGTGTACTCGCATCACAGCAAGCTATGAAGGTAAATCCGTAACACCTCAGAGGACTAAGTGGGACATCAGGGACAGAAGTACAGACCAGCTTGCAAGCAGCTCATGGCTGACAGGAGGGGATAGCACTGCATCTCCACTACCCCAAACCAGTTGCTGCATGCTATATCTTCATGCCTCTTACCGAAGAGAGGAAAAAATACATCTTCTTTTAATTGTTTTCAGTAACACAGGCAAAGAACAGGGTCTTTCTTAATAAGATAAAGCAACGTGCAGGCTGATGAACTGTTCAGCTGGTAAAAGCGTCACTAGCTCAAGTTGACTTCAGAGCAGCATCCCCAGTCCCTGTCCAACCAGGTATCCATCTCCCTGTGGCCACATCACCATCCTGTGTGCTCCCGCTCAGCAGCCCACGTGCACAGGAACACGCACCCAGAACTAACACATTCTCAGCCTGGGTCATTCCCCCCTTGCTCCCCCTGCCCGGGTGATTCCTTAAGCCATGTCGCCACAAGCAGCTCTCCATGCGGCAGCAGAGCCATAATCCCCGTGACAATCACGCCGTAATCCCAGGCTCCGGAGAGGACCTGCTGTCCCAGTGCCTCCCCTGCAGCAGGAATGGATGCTCCCGTGCTCTGCTTGCTCAAAGTAGGTCTCCCTGCACTTACAAAGTCAAACCTCAGTTGCCTTTTAACTCCCGTGCATTTGCTTACACACAAGCTGCTCTCTTCAGACCACACCATACATGTGTGCGCCTTTCAGGCCATGCCATAGAAGCCAGCAGGAGGAGGCCAGAGAGATTACAAGGAACGAATTCTTGTTTAACTACTCTTGCCCGATTATCAGCCGAGAGCAAAGCCATAAAGATTGAGTTCTTTGCCAGACAGGCACATGCTGGGATCTGTTTACTGCAAAGGTGGCAAAATAGCTGCTCTAAACACTCAATGCCCAGCGCCAGAGACCTACAGAGCCAGAGACGGGGATCATGGCTTCCCCCCTCCAGCTAGAGGGGATAAAGCTCAGCAGGCAGTTGCAGATGGCTGCGTGTCAATCACGTACCCTGAAGCAAATAAAGATAAGGCTCAAAGGGAAACTGCAGGAGAGGAAAGCAGGAGCTCTCATGTGACTCGGGAGGAAAATAACTGTGGCAGAGACATTCTGTGCCCCTGAAAGTTTCTCCTGGTCACGGGCAGTGACACACACCTACTTCACACAGAGATTATGGGTTTTTATAGTATTTACAAACCTGATCATAGGTATTTCATATACTTCACTGCCCAGGCTCAGTTCAGAAGCTGGAGGAATTTATTCAAGGTTAAAGAACGAATTCAGTCTTTCTGGCCCACGACTCACTGAGCTGCCCTACTCTATACCAGGAACTTCCCCTGCATCCTTGTCTGTGGAAGGAAAAAAGGATATAAAGGCCCCAGCCGAGCAGCTTTTCCATAAAGGGCGGTTTCTCATGATGATACCTAAGGCTTGGGGTATTTCATATATCATATTTCCCCCTCACGCTGGGGAGAGGCTTGCCCTCGCTGCCCTTTCCTAGAATACAGCTACACCCCAATACTTCCCTGTACACGTATCCAAGCAGAATCTCCACGTGGAAAGAGGCATGTGACATGCATTTTCGGGATCCTTATGCTCCCTCATGCCAGAGTGTTAGCAAAATTCAGCCAGGCAGACACCCAACTTCAAAGGGTGCCTTTCCCAGCTGGCTCTCCATGCTGCTAATCTCAGCTTGTTTGTATAGTCAAGATTCCCAACGCTGTACCATACAAATGCTTCCCCTCCCACAATCTGTTTTAATCTAATCAGAAATAGTAGCCCAAAGATTTAAGCTCAGCCCAGGCAGTTGAGCTCTGCCAGCACAGCTACGCTATTTAGTTTTGCTCTGTTGGCAAAGCTACCAGCAAAAAGTTGTAGCAGGGGAAGTTATCAGCATGAAAGCACTTGAGACAGAGGAGCTGAACCACTCTGCTATCGGGCTATACCCGTGTGAGCATTTATTCAAACAAACATTTCAACAGCAGAGATTTTCCTAGTTAGCTGTAGCAGCAGAGCCTGGGTTCTCAGTGCATGGGTTGTGTTGTTTTATTTTGAACAGAAACATTCCCAACTTGTGCAGAAGTTGCCTTGGCTTGGGCCCAGAAAGCAGCAGACAGAGTTTGTGCTATTGGGGATAACGCAGCTGTACTTCAGGAAACCTGTCGCTCCCCAGAGCATTTTCTTCTCTGGGATAGCTCTGGACTCCCAGCCAGGCTTCCTTCCCAATCTGAGCAGGAGGTGAGCAGCTGCCAGCAGTTTTCCAGCCCTCTGTGACCACATCTCTGCACCCACAGTGCCACAGCCAGGAGCAGAGGGACCTAGCTATTGTTTTGGTCACTCCTTCCTTGGCTCTATGAAGCCTGCGCTGAGCTGGCCTAGCAAGTTGTTTAGTAACCAACGCGCAGGACCAGCTCCTCATACTCAGCCTCGGGAAATTTGGAATTAGCGCCAAGAACAGCCCGCACATAAACAGTCTCCTGAAAGATCCTGGCTCCAGAGCCTGCTCCCACTGCACACCGTGGATTTGCAATAAATATTTATCTCACTGGGGAACAGAGTCTTCCAAGCAACAGCTCCTGACATCAGTAAGGACTTTATTTCCATTTGGGGCAGAGGAGCAGTTTCTCTGCTTTTAAATGGGGCCGCTAGCCCACAAAAGCAGCTTCTGCCACCCTTCCAGCACCACGCCAGCCAGGATATGTCCCTCCACCTATGGGTCTCACTCCCCTCCAGGCAGCACAGGGGCACTCCATCACACCACATACCCTCCATTCAGCCATGCTCCTCTCAGTCACCTCCTCTTACCCACAGAGATTTGCGACTACCGTGCCGTGCAGGCCGATTCCAGTGCAAGTCCATGGCACTTCCAGAGTCATTAATGCACGTTAACATTTCTTTTTATTGCTATAGTTTGACTGTAACGGCAGCTGAAGGGCAGGAGGCAGAGTGAGCCTCACAGCAAGGTAAACGGGGCAAAACCGCACCACTTTGTATTCAAGTTTTAGAGCAGACAGCAGCACAGGCTTAGTTGAATTGTGGTGGAGACACCTCTTCCCCTTCAGCAGCTAACGCAGAGCAAGATCAGAAGAAAAAAATCCTTCCCATGGCAGACTTTGCTTTCCCTGACAGAACACAATTTGTTTAAGCAAGAAGCAGCCTTGTTTTTGCTTGACATGACACCAGCTGCTCGGATAACAGTGCTATGGGTCTCCCAGTCTCCTTCCTGCCCCAAGGAGTGTCTCTCTGAGATTTTAATTAACTGCTTTGATTTTCAAGTTATCCCAATAATTTGTCTAACAACAGCCCCTTGGCATTTTATAAGCACAGTCTCAGCCTCAAAGGATTTAAGGCTAAAACTGTCAAGAGTGCGTATTTCCAGCACAAATAGGACTTTTACAAGCAGTGTATTTTTGAAGTCAGCCAGCCCTCAGAAACAGAGAGGGACACAGCTACATCTTGTGTGCTTTCCCCTCCTACGCTGACATTTTCTCCAGATTCAGGATTAAGTATTTAACCCCCTCTCTTGAGACTTCCCATTCCTTCAGCTTGCTTTGAAGGCTTTCAGTCATTTCAGATAACACTGCTGCTTTCCCCTCTCCCCTGTGCAGCTCTCGTTTCGAACTGCCTAAAAATGCAGCAGCTACAGAGCTGCCAGAGCAAGTTGGTGGCTGCTCAAGACATGGCCATTTTCTGATCTGCCTTTGCCAACACCAACTCAGCTACTGGCAGCAGTTATATGGCAGAGCCTGATGGCTTTTTTACCCACCATAGCCACAACCCAAGGTAGATTAGAGAGGAACCAGTGAAGGCACTCGGTGCCAAGGGCAGCACAGTCTCTCTGCCATGAGAAAAGATCCACCACTGTGCTGCAGCTCCTTGGAAGCCTGAGTCACCGCGTTGGGTAAGGGGCCAGGGCCGTTACTCAGAAGTGACAGCAGAGTCTCCGGAGCTGTGGGGCCAGGCAAGTGCCAGAAACCCTGACTCAGAGCATGACCACTGCGAGTCAAAGCCGAGGGCGATGCAGCAGAGCTGGGCAGAGGCGGCAGCATTACTGGACAACCACACACTTAAAACCAAAGCAAAACACAAAACTAGAAGCCTGAGCTAATCTAGAGGCGCAGCACCAACAGCTCACTAATGTATGATCTTTTATAGACCCTCCGAGCAGTAGCTTATTACAAGTTCAACTCTTCAGCTAGGCTGCCCTGTCTATTCAAGAGCCACGAAGCCCAGTCTCATCACAAGAGCCTCATTCTAGTGCAGACCATTTGAATCCTTAATCTAAAGCATTTGCATTCCACAGAGTCTCAAACAAACAGCCACACATGCTCTGCAACAGCAGCCCCGAGGTCAGGCGTGCGCGGGGTATGGGTTTGTAGTGTTTCAACTGCATTAGCTGCTAGTTTGAGGGTGCAAAACCAGCACAACCCTGTGTTGTTACAGGGCATAAAGGAACAAGCTGTATGGAGTGGAGTGGGAGAATGCAGCTGCAAGGATCTGAGAGCAGGCTGAAGAGGATAAATGTTAACTCAAGAGCAAGGAAGCATTTTGAAGGATAGACACTGGTTTGTCTAGCCAAAGTGATAGCTGGGGGGTTCTGCAGCATCGGCTTGCCACGATAACTCAATCAAGTAATCTTGTGAGTCATTTACATTGCAGACCACGGAACCTCAGTTATCACACTTCCCTTATGGTTAGTTACTATCTCCTAATTGGAAAAAAGATGGTTTCAAAGACAGTCCATCAATCCATCCATTTGAAGACCACCATAACACACAAAACGCAACACAACTCAGCATTAATTTACAGTCAAGTGGATTCAAGCAGCCAGCACACTTTTAGCAGAGCATTTACCAGCACCAGGAGTCAGAGGAAAGGGAAAAGTAGCTGCAGGAGTTGTGCTGAAACCTGCATGCAGAGCAGCCAGGGTCCCTCCCCTCCATCGCTCTGAAAGCCAAGTTAGCAGCTTGTGGTGAAGTGGGGCAGGAGTGTATCGAAAAGGCAATAAGCGGCCACAGGAAAACCACAAGGTCACATTAAACTCCACTGCAGGCATTTGGGAGCAGCAAATGGCCTCTCTACCCCAACTGTTCAGACAGCTAAAGGCAATAGTAAAGCCATTAACAGAGGCTTGGAGGGGAGGGGAGAGGGGAAGACGCACCGGAAAAAACATTTTCACTGTTGTTGGACTGGATACAGGACTCTGCAGGACCACGAAGTGCCAAGGCCTTGGGAGACAACAACAGGAGGGGCAGGAAAGGGAGCAATCTCGTTGGCTAACAGCCTGAACTTCCTAGAATGAATGAGTCTCTGCTATCCCGAGTCTGAAAAGTACCAAGTGCAGCCCCGATGTGCCTCTTGCGTAAGCTATTCCGAAAACTCTGAGCCACAAGAGGAGTGCTCTCCAGCCTGGGAGCTGGCAGGCGCTCCGGGAGGAGGAGGACTGGGCAGCAGCACAGCTTCCCTGCCTGTGCCCCGGGGGTGATGGCTCCCACCGTGTGGGTGCCTCCATGGATGAGACCACGTGCCCCCGAACTTCCGCCCCAAGAGCTGTGCACTTGTTCAATGCACCCCTGAACTTCCACCCCAGGAGGTGTACACTTGAGAGAGACTGTTTCTTTCTGCACATTAACAGGCATTTCATCCAGCCAGACAGCTCTAGGTTTGGCTACCAGAAGTCATGGGTTCCTTTCATTCAGGACTAAGGGACATCACCTTAGACACTGTAATTTTGCTGCTCTGTGTTATTTAAGGAGGCTGAACAAAGCAAGAGTTTGCTCTACATGTTCAGCTGCCTTGTGAGTTTGCCAAGTTAGAAGGTAAAATGAAGTAAAACGTGCAGATAGCAATGTCTTGATTTGATTGGGAGGGACAGATGAGAAACTGGGCAAAGAGCAGAAAGAACAGGCCTCAGGGATCAATGGCAGCAGGACAAGCCAAACCGGTTTTAACATTAATAATGCTGCACAACTTTCCAAACACAGCTATCATCAACAAGACACCAGCTTTGCCAATCAGGCGGCCTCCAAGCATGATTGCTTTAAACCAGTAAACAGAGCCCACAAACAGCACAAAGCCTCCCCCCTCTCCCTGAGGATTCCTCTGCCAGCAGCTCCTGGGTTGGAATTTCTGCTGTCTATAGGGACACGCAGACACGACGTGGTGCTGCACGGTGACTTCTCCTGCATACTTCAAGGCAGGAAAGTAGGACAGCTATGACAAGCTTCCAGCCCATGAGCACTGCACAGCTCAGGGCTCTCAGCCCTCTTGCAGCTTAGATGCAGAAGCAGCCCCAGCCCACAGCTGGCAGGCTCCTCTGTCAGGGGGGAATGCCCCTTGCTTCCCTCCTGTGCTGCTGGGGTGCTTTTAGATGCTAAAAGCACAGGGAAGCTCAACAACTCTGCCCAAGGAAGGACCTTAAGTCCTTCAGCAGCTCCACTGATCCCATGCCTTCGCTGCACTGGTGGCTTTCTCCCCAGCTCCAGCTACAAGCCCCCTAAAGCATCCTCTGCAGGACCCCCATACTCACACAGCACAAGCAGCTTGCCTGCACAGCACCCAACCGGAGAGGGCTGGGAACCAGCAGGAGACATCAGACTTCAGTTCCAACCTCCCCCTGCCCCACGGGAACAAGACATGTTCTCATACAGAGCTGTTGTGACACAACCCACCCACAGCTCGAGCATCCACGTCACTTCAGTACTATCCCCCACCCTCTGCGTGAAGCAATCCTGGATGTGTAAGAGAAATCTCATGGACACGGAAAGCTGCGTGAGGGGAAAGGAGCCAAAGCATTTCTGTTTGCACAGGCTTAGGGGAATAGTGGAGCATCAAATCCCTCGCAAAAGCCAGGCTCTTGCATAAGCATGAGAAACACAATCCCGGTCTTGTTAAGGAACAGCTACCTGTGTGCACCCTGCCCCACAGAAACACCAGAGCCACATGCTGTGCAGCACTGCACGTTTTGGCAGGGCTATTAAAAAAAGAACTTAAGATGGGAGGAGCGCCAGCAGAACTCTCCCAAACAGTGTGTCATCCTCACCTCCTCCCCAGCCGCTGCAACCCAAACAATTTGTTTGGATAAGGCTTTATAGGGAGCCAGTGTTACTTCTCAAGCACACGCTCCACCTTAGGCAGCTTAAAAGATACAAACGCTCCGTCCAAGCTCTATATAAGGATTTACAGAATACATCTGTGCAAAATTTGTTGTCTTTGCAGAAACCCGATGCTTGCAGACCACTCGGTTCCCCAGGGAGACCAAGTTGCATTTCATACCAAACATGGTCAATGCAACTTCCAGATGCTGTCTGCCCCAAAGGTTTGCCCTACTAGTTTGGGCCAGTTCTCAAGCGAGGGATTCATGTGCTTAAGAGCAGGGATAAAGACACCAGATTAAAGTGGATTTGGGCTGGCTGGTCATCGCAGAGAGTAGCTGACAATTACTACAGATGGTCTCTGTGGGAGTTTACCATTCCACAACCAGCCCCCCAACCCTCTTAGAGGGCAATAGAGCAACTGAATCTTATCTGTCCTGATCTGCCCACCCAGCATTCAGTCCAAAACAAGGCAGTGGGACTGAATGGGGATGATTAAATCTAGTTTGGAGAACTAGATTTAATCTAGTTTGGAGAACCCCTGATCTCCTCCTGCAGTTAATCTCAGCAGCTCTTTCAGACTAGCAGAAGAATCTATCCTGACTGCACTACCAGCAAGACGGACACACACAGACCCCCAAACAAACAACAGGGAAGGCAGAATCCCAAAATCTCTGCTTCACCCAAAGATCCCCCATATCTGAGGCTTGAGACATCCAAACTGTTTCAGCGCATTATATATTTAAGAGACTCTTAAACCCTCCATGGTAATGCATCATTTTTCATTCCCATATGGAAGCGAGGAAGGCTTAATACACACAGAAAAACACCAGGGACTGGCACAACCAAACTCAGGTAAGGCTGGAAAGCCTGCCCAGGCACTGTAAGGCACTGCACTTATCTAACCCATCGCACATTCACAATAAAAAAGGGATTAGAGGACTTAAGTCCCTGACCAGCGGTTGGAGATCAAAGCTGTAATGGAGAGCGGTTCATTTCTACCACATACCCTTGGACCCTGTACTGTTCTGACTTGCCAGCCCTGATTGCAGAAGGGCAGGACGAGGCTCACCAGCGCATGGGGGACAGAAGAGACAGGCGAGGGAGCTAGAGACAGGGCAAGAGGTTTACCCGGGGCACGACCGGGCCGGGACACCGCTGCTTCGGCACCAAACGGAGGAAGCAGCGTGAGAGCCAGGAAGGAGGCAGGGAACCGGAGGAATGGGAACTGCCCTGCTGCCATTACCCGCTTTGCCCCCCTGCGCCGGAGAAGGGCGAACGCGTGGGGGCAGTTCCGCTCGAGCGGGACCCCCGGCCGAGCCCCCCGGCACCGGAGCACCCATCCCTGGCGGGGCACGCAGACAGGAGAGACCCGACCCTCTCCCCTTCCCGTCCCGGCGGGACTCACCGACTCGGCGGCAGCGGCGCGCAGGAGGAGGCCGAGCAGCAGGGCGGCGCGGAGCACCGGCGAGGCGCGGGGCAGCGGCATGGCGGGGCCGGGCGAGGCGGAGCACGAACGGAGCGCTGCGGCCACAGGCACAACGAGCTCTGACCGCCGCCCGCCGCCGCCGCGCTTATAGGGATGGTGCAGCCCCCGGTGGGCGGAGCGCCCCCCCCCGCCCCGCCGGGAATGCCCGCGGCCCCCGCCCCGCCCCGGCCCCGGCTGGGTGTGGGGGGGAAAGACGCGGCGGAAAGGAGGGAAAAGGGGCGAAAGGGAAAGAGACTTGTTATAAGGGCGTATAGGGACAGGACAAGGAGAATGGCGTTAACCTGCCAGAGGGGAGATTGAGATGAGCTCTTAGGCAGAAGCTCTTCCCTGTGAGGGTGCTGAGGCGCTGGCACAGGGTGCCCAGAGAAGCTGTGGCTGCCCCATCCCTGGCAGTGTTCAAGGCCAGGTTGGACACAGGGGCTTGGAGCAACCTGCTCTAGTGGAAGGTGTCCCTGCCTGTGGCAGGGGGTTGGAACTGGATGACGTTTAAGATCCCTTCCAACCGAAACCAGTCTGGGATTCTACGAAAGGGAAAGGGTGAAAAAGAGGGAGCACGTGGGAAGAAAGAGGGGAAGGGGGAAGGGGGAAGAAAAAAAAGGAGGGAGAGAGAGAAAGCGAGGGGGAAGTGGAAAGCAAGGGGGCAGAAAGAAAGTGGGTGGCTTTCACAGCGTTCCACAAGTGACAGTCTCACATTCACACCAAACCGAGAACCACTCGGGCTCTGGTGTCACCGCTGGTTATCGGGGGTGTTACATCACTCGGGTCTTGACAGAGGTGGAAAATGAAACCACTTCATCTGTCTTCTCTGAAAGCGGCAAGTGCGAAAACCCCACAGAGATAAAGAAGGGAAAAAACCATCTCCACAGTACAACTATTTTAGTTTTCTTCTCTCATTAATGACTTTTCCTGACCATTGGAATTTGCCTGAAACATCCACTACAGCCCCTTCACAATCTGAGGAACACCCCAACTACCACACTGGTACCCACCGTGTCAGGCCCTCGTTCATGCTGCAGTCACATCAGTTTGCAATTTGGGCTCTTGTTCGTAGGGAGTATTTCCTTAATGGGAAAGCAATGTACAGCCTGCAAAGGAGGTGAGCCATGATCCCACCTGACAGGTAGGGATGGATGCTGGATACAAACTCTGACCCAGCACTACAAAGCTCTCCCAAAAGAACTTCCAGCCCTCCCCCTGCCTCACGTTAGCATGCCAGCCCTCAAGCCAAAAAGATCCCTAAGGTGAAGCAGCCTTCCCAACTGCCTGTTCCTTTGGGAATGAAGAGGTACAGGGGGTGTGAGCTGCAGTCAAGAGGTCGTCTTGATGTTTGTTAGGACCATGCCTGCACATTTGAGCGCTGGCAGGAGAATCTCTGAACTGGCTGTGGAGCTGGTTGGCATAATACAAAGTGACAAGGAGAGGTGCTCAGAGCTTTAAAATAAGATCTGCAGACAGCAGGCATCCAGGTGAAGGTAGGAGCCAGCCTGGAGGAGGCTGTGGTGGAGCCTCCTCTAGCACATGACCCTCTGTGCTAAGGACAGTGATGTACCACTAACCCTCTGGTTCACCTCAGCATCCAGGGCCACCAAGGACACATGGGAGGGATCTCTGCTGTTACAACTTTCCTTATGACCCTCACTTCATCACATAGAGAAACTGATGCAAATCACTCCTGGTGCAGCCAGGGAGTCGAGCCCAGTGAGTCTCCAGCTCTAGAGACCCAGCAGAGGTGGGCAGCAGAAGATGGAGAGGAACAAGGGCACATGGGCTGCGTTGAATATGCAAAGACTGGTCCACACCATGGCAACATCTGCCAGACAGGATACAGCAGCACAAGGTGGCCAGAATCACTCCACTCCTCCCTAACCCCCTAAATGGCACCGGTATTTGTGTGCATGTGGCCGTGACCCCTCTACACCCCCTTCCAGGTAAAGCAACCACCATAAAGATGCTTTGAAAACCATCTCTCTATTGCGGGTACGAACACTGCTAACTTGCTGCTTCACTTCCTCTCCAAACAAGCACATTATACCATGCTCCTCCTGGTTGTCTCACCGCTCAACACACACCAAAAAGTCCCCCTGCATGGCACAGGACAGCATTTTCCCCACCTAGGGACCTTCTGCTTTAGCAGAACAGAGAGGGGCCAGTCTCCCTACCTGGCCCAGGGACATGCAGATTGTCCATCAAAGTCACACTGCACACATAGTCCTTCCAGCAAATGGAAGGAAATCTTGGGCTTCTGGAAACAAAAAGTTAAACTCAACCCTCAGGTACTTTCCAACTCTGAGAACAAATTTACGTGACTTTACCAATGACATTTTGAAAGCGCATTGAATAGATCTACCTCCCTCACACACACACACACACACACACATACACACACACACACACACACAGAGAGAAGCTTTCTGCCACTGTATCTTAAGAGAATTCATATGAAAGGAAATGCAGCCACAAAAGTCATAATATGGTTCTGTAAACACAAAACGTAAAATAGCCTCATTTTGCTTCATTTGCCCTTCAAATGTCCCCTCTCGAAATGCTGACATTCTCCTCTCTCTGGAATCATGCAGAAAAGTCGTGGGTGTATGACACACACCGAGAGCAACAGGACAAATAGGCCCAGAGACAAAAAGTGCACAAGTGGAATGGACTTTCCTGTAACCTCACTTTAAGCAAGAGAAGCAGAATTACAATAAAACACATGTAAAGCCACAGATTTGTTCTAGGTGATGAATTTTCACATTCAAGGTGTGTCAGTTCCTTTCTCCATTTAAAAATACAGTTGGCAGAGATCTAACACAGCCTGGCCACCATTGTTCCCAACAGCGTTCAGCAGTTACTTAATTATTGCATTGAAAATAAAAATAAAGACCTGCCACATGACCCAAACATACTGGAAGCGGAATGGAGTCCAAATACAATGCGTTGGGAGGGTGAGGGGAATCACATTTTTACATGACACATCAAGAAATGTCTTGAGAAGGCCACATGCAGAGCTCTTCAGGCAATTCTAAATCAGAAATGCTACTGCACTAAGCCAGGAAAGAGATTCTTCAGCCAAGCTCAGCACAGATCCTACAGGCAAAAACGAGCTTAGAGCAGGATTCTCAAGCACAAGAAACCTTAAGTAGAGTTTTAATACATCTTAACTCCACTGGGTACACTGAGCTCTTTGGGAAAACACCTGCACACTGCATGGGTGGAGGAAGAGGAGCGGCTGAAAACTCTGAGCTCATATTTTGAGCTCCTTAAGGCCAAGCTATTCTGGAAATCATAGAATCATAGAATGGTTCGGGTTGGAAGGGACCTTAAGATCACCTAGCCTTACTGTCCCTTTAGCAAAGGTTACCTTAGCACAAATCCTACCTGTCTGGCAAAAGGGAAACGAACCCCAGGAAAGGTCAGTTCAGACAGCACTGCCCTTTAGACACCAGCTGGTAAAATATGGATCACCTACATAAACAGCTTCCTGTTTTCCTCCTTCCCAAGGAGGAAAAACAATACCATCCTCTACAGCTATTTCTTATGGAAAGAATCCCTGGCTAAATAGGGCATTATTTTTCCACACTCCTTATAAAGAAGTGACCACGGTAGTTGCGTGTGACCTGCGTACATTCCCGGGGATCTGCTACGTCCTGGGCATATCGCCACTTCTCCTTCCACCTGCTGCTCCTCACGACACGCAGATGTCACTCACACAACAGGCTAAAAAGGGACATTCTAACCAGAAGCCAGGTCAGCAGCATGATCTCTGTGTTTCACCATCCTTTTCCCCTTCAACACGTCTTTCCTCCACAGCCATCTCCCACTTTCCTTTGAACTAAAGAGGAAGTGAAGTCAAATTGAGTTCTCCTACTTAATTCCCCAATGTTTGCTTTCCAAGTCCACTTCAAACCCTTCCCACGGAGCAGGGCTGTGGGGCGAGGATCCCTGTCAGGAGAACACCCCCTCTTCCAGGAGAAGGACACGGTCCCCTCAGTGGGATCAGCCTGGAGGGGAGGGACAGCCTAATCCATGCCACATGCCCTCATGAAGTCAGCCAGGAAATGAACTCAGGAACCGGGCTGCAGCTGAGTCGCAGCACAAACGTCTTGGTGCCACAGCGCTTCACCGTGTCCATCCTGGCACACTGCAGGAGGGAGCCTGGACTCAAGCAGAGCGGAGCTGCCCTCAATTGGCAGCAACCAAGCAGGGAGGAGTCTCTAATTTGGAAGGAATTTGAGTCAGTGCCTCCCGGAACACCAGCTCCTACCCTGTGACCCCAGGGACTGTTGGATAAACCAGAAATATTGTTGCTGATGTCTTTGGAAAGACACCCAGCAATTAATCAACAGTCCTACCTCACACCAGCTTGAGAGTTTTAGTATCTATGACTAAACTAGCAAAATGTTTTGCTGGCAAAGGGAAGTCAGTCCTATAAAGCTTGAAAAGGAAAGAAGAAGAGAAAAGTAGTTTCTAAGTTGTGGTTTGCACGTCTCGGAGAGCCAAGCACACCACATTTCAAGAAAAGATACCAATTTCTACCCAGAATTAACAGAGGAAGTGTTGAGGCTCACAGTTCATGCTTAGCAATGTGCTGGCAGCAGACAGCCCTCCCAGGGCTGGGATTTTCCCAATGTTCAGTTCTGTGCTGACTAAGGCCGAAAGCTTCTGCAAAGACAAATTCTCCGAAGGCCCAAGTGAGAACTCAGCAGCAGTGCCCCACATCCATCACACGCAGCCTCCACCTTGCACAATCCTTTCTAGGAGGAGCAGGTCTGGAAACAGAGAGGAAAATGTGTCAAACCTGCCTTCGCACATGACATCCACAGAATAAGGAAGGAAAAACACGCAGCAGAGTGGCATAGGGAACTTCCCATATGGGAACATGGAAAAACGTCATGAATGTCAGAGATCATAATCTGAGTTCCCATAGCTAGAAGTATTCCACACCCACAAGTGATGTGAGTCTACAACCTCCCATAAAAGCTAGGTTCCCTTTTTGCCCTCCTCCTCTCTTTTCCAGGTGACCGAGCTCTGTGGCAACTCCCACAACCATCGGAGCACCTCAGGGGTGCTGCCTCTCCTTTTTCCAGCTCCCTTGTCCCATGAAGCCTTGAGGATTTTAGCATTCAGGTAGCCACAATTCTCACATCAGAAGCCAAGTGAGCAGAACAGCTTACTTGAAGCCACTAACACAATGTCCAGCAGCCAAGAGCAGATCACAGAGCGGCAGAGCTGAGAAGGAGGGACTCTGGCACCTGGCCATTTCATGAGGCATAAAAAGAAGAAACCACCACGTACCAGAAGAAACCTCCCAAAAGAAGCCAAGCCCTACATGTGACCAGCGGAATAACAGAAAGATGCCACCAGTGTGTACCAGAACTTGTAACAACATCTTGGTGTTCTACAGCCTAAATTAAAACAAGTATGCCTCGGCAGCAACTACCAGCAGTCTCAGCACCTACGGGAAGTGGCCTGAAGATGAAAGCAATATATCCCAGAACAATCATTGCTCGTATGTTCAGTACCTGTGTCTTTCTAGCAAGGGCTGCTCAGACAAACTATTGAATAATAGAATCATCATAGAATTGAATATCGAATAATAGAATCATAGAGTGGTTTCAGTTGGAAGGGACTTTAAAGATCATACAGGTCCAACCCCCCACCACGGGCAGGGACACCTTCCACTAGAGCAGGTTGCTCCAAGCCCCTGTGTCCAACCTGGCCTTGAACACTGCCAGGGATGGAGCAGCCACAGCTTCTCTGGGCACCCTGTGCCAGCGCCTCAGCACCCTCACAGGGAAGAGCTTCTGCCTAAGAGCTCATCTCAATCTCCCCTCTGGCGGGTTAAAGCCATTCCCCTTGTCCTGTCCCTACAGGCCCTTGCCCAAAGCCCTCTCCAGGTTTCCTGTAGCCCCTTTAGGCACTGGAGCTGCTCTAAGGTCTCCTCTTAAGGAGCCTTCTCTTCTCCAGGCTGCCCCAGCCCAGCTCTCTCAGCCTGGCTCCAGAGCAGAGCTGCTCCAGCCCTCGCAGCAGCTCCGTGGCCTCCTCTGGCCTCGCTCCAACAGCTCCACGTCCCTCTTGTGCTGTTGCCCCGGAGCTGGATGCAGGATGCAGGGGGGGTCTCCCCAGAGCACAGCAGAGGGGCAGGATCCCCTCCCTGACCTGCTGCTCACGCTCCTATTGACGCAGCCCGGGAGCCACTGAAACAAACCCACCTCGGCACCGTGCAGGAGATGGGCAAAGCCCAGCGCCCGCCAGCATCAGCTGCTGACAAAACCCGCTGCTGACAAACTCCTGTCTAACAAACCAAAGTCGCGCCGTGTCCCCCGCCGCAGCCGCCCCCCGCTCTGCGCTCACGGGTGACACCTCAGCCGCTGCCGGTGGTCCAGGGCTCCTCCGGGCCGCGTTAACCGGCGGGCTCGGCTCCCCGGCGCTTCCCTGCCGTGCAGCGAGGGCGGGAGCAGCGGCACCCCGGCTCGGACCCCCCTTCCCCCGCCGCAGAACCGGCCCGCTGCCCGCCGGGGGTCACGGTCAGGGCCGGGGGTAGGGGGGGCAACCTCGGAAAGCCCTCCACCGCGCTAGGGGGCGCTGCCGGGCGGCGGCGGAGACCGCCACTTCCGGACGCGCCGGGGCGGGCGGGCGATGGCGGCGCAGTTCCGCAGCTACGTGTGGGACCCGGCGCTGATCGTGGCGCAGATGGTGCTGCTGCAGGCGGGGTACTACAGCTCGCTCGGGCTCTGGCTCGCCCTCCTCGGCACCCTGGGCAGGACCGGGCCCTCCCTACACCAGGTCTTCAGCGACGAGGTGAGGGCGCGGGGAGGGGGCCTCGCTCGGGGGGGCGGGCGGTATCCCCCGGTGTTAGGGACAGCCCCCCCATATACAGACAGACCTGTAGGTGCCCCCAGGATGGAGGCAGGCCCCTGCCGTTGGATAGAGGTGCCCCCGCTATAAGGACAGCACCTCGCTGTGTAGCGGTACCCGCAGTAGACAGACACACCGGTATAAAGCCACTTCTCCCATATAGTTATCCCAGTATGGAGACACACACCCCCCACCACCACCCTCTTGTGTAGAGGGTGCCTCTCAGTACAGAAACAGACCTGTCCCTTTTCTACAGGCGCCCCCAGACAGAGCTCTTGGAAGGACTGCTGTAACTGTTCGGGCTCCTCTCATAGATCCCAATCAGCGCAGGGCCGTGCCGGTGCGGCGGGGCCACGGGAGGAGATTACTTGCTTGGGCTGCGATTTGTGCCATGGTTTCCTACTAATAGTCCCATGTAGATTTTAGGCTTCTCAACCCCGCCGGGGAGGCTCTCCATGATGGCTTTCGTCCTCAATGCGCTCACCTGGTAAGTCAGCAACTAGCTGGAGCTCCTGTGTTTTGTTCTTTCTTAACATTAAGAGAATTCAGCATCTCCTGAAAGCCCTGTGCCTGGCTGAGCATGTCTCTTGAGGGCAGCTGGGAGCTTCTCCCGACTCCCGGGAGCCTGGATAAGTTATTTCATTTCACTGCCTCAGCTTCCCAGCTGGCAATGAGATTTGCTTCTGTGAGAGATTTTACTGGAAGTTAGAATTAACGGATGTCAGCAAATGCTTATCTATAAGCAAGAATGTATTTTGCCCCTGCCACTGGGCAGAAATTCTGGATTTAAAAATTACTGCCTCATTCCCTACATTAAAAGCTCATTTCCCTGCCATCATATAATTAAAAAGCTGTAAGCATTTAAGTCTTGCTGCAGCAGCCAGGAGAAAGGTCAGGAGCAACCTATCCTTAAAACATTTGAGAAGTTTCAAACCAGCTAAATAACCTGCAGTGACAACTGCTGATAGCTCTTGCTATATCCCCTTTTCCAGAGGCATGGCAGAGTTTATTAATCTCCGTGTTTATTTTGCAGTGCTCTGGGCTTGCTGTACTTCATCCGCCGAGGAAAGCAGTGCCTGGATTTCACAGTCACAGTTCACTTCTTCCACCTTCTGGGCTGCTGGATTTATAACTCGCACTTTCCCTCCACCCTGACGTGGTGGCTGGTGCACATCGTGTGCACCGCGCTGATGGCTGCCATCGGGGAGTACCTCTGCATGAGGATAGAACTCAGAGAAATCCCCCTCAATTCTGCCCCCAAATCCAATGTATAGACTCGCTCTGGCAACAACATGCTGCATTATGTTATTGTTTTCAGCACAAGTGCATATAATGCCCAAGAATCATCACTGAAGAAGCACAGCAGGTCTGTTTAGACTTGGGTGGGGTTTTTTTGTGGGGATCTTGGTGACTGCATGAGTGTGAGCATCTCCTCTGGCCTCAGTCGACAACAGGGGAAGAACAGATGTTTATTTTGCTAACACAAAGCATTTAATGACTGTATGGCAAGTGTGCTCTTAAACTCTTCACTCATGAGACTGTTCAAAGCCAGGTAGCAAAACTTGATGCGTGAGGAGCATCTGGAACTAAACATGGGAGTGCCCTGTATGGGTAATGCAACGGTCAGCTCTTCTTGGGGGAGCTGCACAGTGAGCAGCAAGGCTGGGAGCTGTTACTTCCAACCTTTGGTTGGGAAAAAAGTCAAAGTGAACAAATGGGGAGAAAGGAAATAGTTGTACTTACCCAAATCACCAGCTGAGACCCTAAATAACCTATAATGTTGGATGGTTGTTTGCTGTTTCCATGTTTAATACATAGATATGTCAGACAGCAGTTTGCTGAAGAAATCTTTTATAATAATAAAAATATTATGTTGCTGTGAGCGTGTTACGGTTCTCCTGGGAAGCTGAGCTCTTCAAGGACACCATGAGTGTCTGTATCATGGCAACAGAAGGATACAGCCAGAGAACACGTGACTGTAAGATGCCCACTCTCTAGGACACAAAAATTCCTACAATAACTGTTTCATACCTCTGCTCCAAAATGAAGACATCAGCGAGGGCTGTGGTGGAAGTCAGCAGCATAACCCTCGCTTCAGGAGGAGTGTTGGCAGTCCAGGGTCTCCACATGTTCAGCCCGAGGCTGGAGCTGTCCTGGGGTCATGCTGCTCTCTGGCAGGCTGCAGAAGTCTAGCAACAGATCTGATCTGGCAGGGGTGATGTTTAGTTAAATGAAACACTGCTGCTTGTTTCTCAGAATAACAGGATGTGCCTTTATTTAGAGGCACTTCAAATAAGCATAACCTGTGGGCAGGCAAGGACACCACCTTACTGCCAAGGGGCCAGAGCTGGATGGTTCCTCCAGATCCTGCAGACCTGTATCCTGCCTGGTTTCCACTGAGGGCCAGTTTGTGCAATCCCAAATGAGGGCAAACCCACTTCTGAAGACAGATTTTTCTTCTGTGCAGCATCTTGCTGCAGTAACTTTCTTTTGTATAAGTGTTAATTTGAGCGAGTTATTTGCTAATTCACCTTGTTGAAAAGTGGTGGGATGATTTGAGATGCACAAGTTGATAAGCTCTTTGAAGCTGCTCTTTTGGCTTTTGTTACTGGGGGAGCTGTATTTCAATTCCTGCTCTCCTATTCAGATCCTGTAAATTAAGGCAGGATAACATCCTGATGTTTTAAATACTTGGCAGGTCTGCTGCAGAGGAGGACTGCCGGTTACACTTGTTTAAGATAGAACTTTTTTTACACCCTGGGATTTCGCCAGGATCTTTTCCTGACCAAAAGCCTCTTTAAGCACAGTTTGAATCTTTCAGAGGGAAGACTTGATGCAAGTTTCTTCCTGGGCAGGAGCCAGCGCTTGCTGGAGGAACACCCAGAGGTCACTTCCTAGGGCTTCCCCTGCAGTTCTGCTGCGCAGTCAGCAAGATACAGTTCATCCCTCCTCAAAATCCGCTTGTTTCTCGTGCGTAAGGATACTTGCCTGGCTTCCAGTCACCTTCAGCCTGGATATAAACTGGACCTCCAGTAGGTGCCAGTATCTCCTTCAGAAAAGAGCAGTGAGCTGGGCGCGATTGGCATCGGGCAGAGCAAAGGGCACACTCAGCCTCGGGGCTGACAAGCACTGACTTGGCGTCAGTGGTATTTTAAGGCTCTTTCAGGGTCATTTTGTCCTCTCCTGCTTTTTGTTGCTATTCTTGAGAAATAGCCCCGCACAGGGAAAGTTTGCAGGTTTAGTTCAAGGTTCAACCCCACAGCACAGTGGAACTCCCGTCTTCTTCAACAGGGGTCTTAAGGCAAGTGCGAGCTGCAGGATTGATTACAGTGACTATGAGTGCAAGAGGGAAAGCCACATTCATCCCATTTCTTAAAGGAGAATGGGCAGCTGATCCCAGAGCTGCTGTGACACTGTATGGAAAGGTGCTATCTTGGTTCCCCTGTAAGAACAGGCACAAAAACTTTGGACCAAGGAACACCCCCTTACACCCTGAACACATGAGGTATGCTGTAAGTGCTTCAGCAGCCTCCATTGCAAGGCATGAAGTCTGGGTACAGCTTTGTATCCAGAGAAACTCAGAGCCAGGCCATGAGAAGAATCCTTGACAAACGTGGATTTAACACCGAGGCTGTGGGACATCCCACAAGCTGCAGTGGCTCAGCACGAAGCATGCTGTGAGATCAGAAATGCTTTCTGAAAGTCTGCTGACTGCCTGTGAGGACTGAGTCTGTATATTACTTCTTTTTAAAGGAAATCTACTGTAATTGTCACAGTCATAGGAGAAGTTGTGCTAAAACTAAAATACTGATCAAGGAGGGAACCTCTGAAATTCATCACTCCCATATTGAGACACCCAATTTACACTCACATGCTTTCACCTTTGGCTTAAAAAAACATAATCTGCTGCTTCAGACCAGAACGGTGGCAGATGGTCTTTGTTTCTTAATGAATCTTTGGGGTTTGTGTGCAATAGTTGAGGGATTTGCTTCCAGGGAAGATATGCCCCAACACCTGCTCTTCTTAGGGACAGCGGTAGTGTCAGCTATTTGCATCCATGGGTCTGCAGAAAGACTTCTTGGAGATCTCTGCTGAGACTTTTATATTCCCCTTCCCCAAGGCTGTTTAGAAGTAGGAAAATTTTAACAGAGAGAAAGTTGCTAAATCCAAAGAGAAGCCAAGAGTTGTGGGATTTTGGGTGGCTGTGCTGACTTCTTTTCCTAAAGGCATTAAACACCTATTCTAAACAAGGAGCAGGTACAGCATTTGGATCCAAAAGACTCCAGCCTCGGTTATGCACAGTACCCACCTGCTTCAGCTTTCTCCATCTCACACCACAGGTAGGAGACGAGAGAATGGGGAGTGGGGAACAGGATCAAAGAGCACACACTGCTGTTGGAATGGAATAAGAACAAAACCCAAAGTGTTTCCCTCCAGGTTTTGCAGTGCTCTGCTTTACCCTTTCTCCACTACTTCCCGTAAGACTTTGGGCCTGAGATGCCAAGTACATCAGTAACAGCTCTGTTGTCTCTAGAGTGCTCAGATGCCTCATGTTGAAGTGCTGTTTGAACACCAACTGCTCCTCCCTGAATTGTTTCTTGGAATTTGCCTCAATTTATTCACTCCCTCCTGCTGCTGCGGGAGCAGAGTTAAATGATAGGGAAACTAGAAGGAAGAACATGTGAATGCCAAGTGAGAGCAGCATGACCCAACACCACTATTGGCAGGAAGATCCTTTGCTGTAGAAGCTTGCCCACATGCCTATAACACATCCAGTGGGATCTCTGGAACTAGCAGGGCCTCAGATTGCCTGCTCACACTGTAAAGCACATTTTCTTCAGGATTTGGGACACCATTTCAGAATGTCCTTATTTATGGGTGGTGGCATGTACTGCTGTGCCCACTCCCATGGTGAGCAGTGCTCAAACCATCAGCACAAGGTCCTTGTTCAATGTTTCTCAGGAGCATGAGGAGCCATGAGCGTGCCCAGCTCCGCACAGGGCGGACAAAGACAAAGCAAGTGCCCTGGGAAGGGGCCAAACAATCTGTGGAAACAGCCAAAATGATGTGTGAAAGGCAGCCTGAAATACTCTGCTAGGCATAGCTCCTGTAGGCTGTGCAGCCACACAGGGCACAGAGCTTCAGCAGCATCCTCAAATGCTGAACTGCCTCGTAGTGCCCAATAATATTGTTGTGTTTTTCTGACAACCACTTGCAAGCACCTCTCTGTTGCAAATACTTTTGTGCTTGTACTGAAGCTGCAAAACTAACAATGCCCTGAGCTGCAAAGGAGACAAGAGAAGACTGTGCTATCAAACAAGAGCCAGGACAAATAACTTCTCCCATGCTGTAGGCTCTACAACAAACTTTAATACTCTGGAATTACACACTGGCACCCACATAGCTGCTTACAGGTACCTTGGGGAAAGCTTTAAAGCAGGAGATGCTATAAGTCTGCTCTGTCCTGCTAGCTTGACATTCTGTCGCCCCCAACCACCCTCACCCCCCCCCAAATATTTTTGCCCTTTATTTCCTTAGAAAAGGGATTTACACATAACACAGCAGTTACTCAGGAATCCAGATGCATGCAAGAGAAGAAGTCATGCACCTGTGATTAGGTACATGGGGATGCAGGGGTTTCACCACATCCTCAAATTAAAAGGGATAATACAGGGAGGCAAGGTCTCTTTTCTGCCTGTGACAGAACACACACCATCCCCTGCCCCTCACAAGTCAGTGGTAAAAATTCCCATCTTAGTTTTAGTGCCCAAATAAAAAACCTGGAGAGCTGATCTGGTGGAAAGAGTCAGCAAAGCAAACAGGTTTCCTTCCAGGAGCCACACAAGAATGCAAAAGCATCCAGCGTTCAGAACCAACTTACCATTTTTCCCCAAATCCTCTGCCCCGTATCTACAAGTTCCCAAATTCTGCAGTCAGCCAGATCTGTCCCTGCCTTGAGGCAGACGGGGACAGGCCTTATTCCAAATTACAGAGAAACAGCAAATCCCAGGAGATGTTGCCGAGCTCTTCCATCTCTCACAGGTGCAGGATGGAGCCAAGTGTTCGCTGAGCGCTGCACAGTGTATTCCTCAAAGGTTTGGAAAAGCGATCAGGAAGATGCCACAACACATGCTGCCACCACCTTTGTTGTGATACTCACAGAGCTGCAGTTTATAAGTTCATCCAAGTAACAATGAGGGGGATGCCAAGGATTGAAACATTCGGAACACGGGTCCAGGCAAAGCTCTGGGCTGTGCTGGGGCTGCAGAGGTCAAACAAGCTGCCTTGAAATTTGATTTTCCGAGACTCTCTTCTCAGCATCTCCCAGATGGCTGCTGCTTCCTTCTGGCACTCCCAGAGTGCTGTCAGGGCACACGCATGAAATTCATCCCAGTACCTGCAGCCAGGGGAGACATGACACCATCAGCCCATCTTGCACAGCAGCAAGATGCCAAGCAGGGTCCTGCTGTCACCTGTGTTTTGTGCAAGCATCCCAGACTATCCATCCTCTCCATTGTCTCCCAGAGCATCTTGGCTAAAACTCCAAACCTCAGAACACACAAATTATTTCATGCCTTTTTCCTCGTTCTCTGGAAGTCAATAAAATCCATTATTTTCCATCAATAAAGTTTCCCTTTGACACCAAGCACCCCAAGTATCTAAAACAGGCTGCAAACAAAGGCACAGGGTGTTTCATTGATAGCTTTCTCCAAGCTGAGCCAAGGGTGAAATACGAGCACAAATCAAGTAGAAGGACAACAGCTCCTGCAGACCATCACAGCTTTGTAACTAAGGTATGGGCAGGAGCAGGAGTTATTCACTGTGTTCTCATCTGACACATCTCCATTTATCTGCTGGGTGTTACCCTGCACGAGCAGAAGCCATTCAGTGGGAAAGAGGCTCTTGGAGAGCACCAGAGAAATACAAGACAGGCAAAGATAACCCATGGCCCTGTGGGAATAAACCGGGAGCTGCTCACTGTGGACCCCCTTGGCTGCATCCCCTGGGATTGAAATTTGGGTATTTTTTCAGATCCAGAGCTAGAACTAGGTAAGGAAAAGCCCTGGCAGAAATGGGGCTGAAAACCACGGCTCCCAAGATGACTGTCCCAGGAGGGGCACAGTGAACCCCACTGGTCCAGCACACTGGGGCCTGCCAAGGCTTTATCCTCTCCCCGAGCTCCTTCCTTACCTTTGGTACAGAAGCATGGTGGCACTGAAGAAGCTGGTTTTGAGCCGTTTCCATCGAGCCCATGGGTGTCAAGCTGAGCATGCAGGGGTGGACTCTGGCTGTCCAGGGACAAGGACAGCAGGTACCGGGCTGCACCATGTCCCCTCACATGGTGTGGGGAGCAGCAGAACAGGTACCCCACCTGATTAGGTTTTTTTGGGGAGGATTAGACTCCATACCAGACTCCCCAGAGGCTGCTCTGGGTGCTGTTATGTGACAGGGAGGGCAGCCACAGCCTGGCAGGTTGCTGCGTGCACACCAGTGTGTCCATAAGTCCTGACACAGCTGAATTCACAGCCAAAGTCTCTGTTTAGTAGGTACAAACCCACAAAATAGAACAGCAGGAACCTCAAAGTTTCAGACAATGTCACAGGCCATCCTCCCCTCTGGAAGTGGTTCTCCTCCAAAACAAAGACTTCCCCAAGGGACAGATAAGGCTCCACGCCACGCTTGCCACTAACCTTCCCCCTATGACTTCCCCCAAGAAACCTGTTTCTTTTACCTGGAAAGAGCTTTGCAAAAGCATCTTTCTATTGCAGCTTCTTTGGAGCAACACCAGGGCAAGAGGCAGGGACCAGCCATGGGCAGCACCCCTGAGTCCCAGCCAGCACCCCAGCCTCTGCCAGCCCCTGCCCTCCCTCCACCTCTGTTTTCCTGTCCCCCCCCTTTGCTGGGGCTGGGCACCACCTCTGGTCTATAATCTACCTGCAACTGGGGACTGCCTAGAGGACAGGAGCAATTGCTCTGCCACCTTCCCTGTGCCACCCCTTGGAAAGGAGATGCAGCCAAGCAGGGACCCTGCACATGGTTGAGGGCTGCTCAGTTTTGACCCAAGTGCCCTGTGCAGGACATGACAGGCAGACCCCAGCCCTCTGCTTAGTTTTCCTCCCGGGGCTTACGTCAGAACACCAGCTGTGAAGGAGTTCATTAAACTGAGCCACTGTGGCAGAATAAATGTCCCCAGATAATGAGAAAAGCTGGTGCCAACCCAGGTAACCTCCTGCACTCGCACCCGACCTGCGGCCATGGCAGAAGGCAGCTCTGCCAAGTGAGAGTTAAAACCTCTCGGGCAAAGGATGGCTGGGGGCTGGTGAAGGGGGATGACAGCTCCTGCATGGTTCTGCTGTCAGCCAGGATGGCAATTCCCAGCGTTTCACCCTTCACAGCCTCCATCTGCTCTGCCAGGCAGGCTGCAGGCACCCCACCCCGGCTCCCAGCTCTGCATCCATCCCTCTCCCACACTCCCGGACAGGGGGCCATGGCAGGAAAGCAGACAGCAGGGGAGAAGGCTGAGGGTTAAAGATTAATAATTCAGAAATATTTCCTGGCAGGAAGCTGGGACATCAGCAACCTTTTCCTCCAGCCACAGCAAGCCTGGCTAGCCATGCACCAGGACCAGTGGGAGAAGCTGCCATGTCCCAGAGTGCAGTGCCCCAGCCCTGCCAGCGGGGAAGATCCCAGGACCTGTTCTGTGGTTGTTAGTGCCCCAGAGCCTGTAAAAAACTTCAACTCACACATTTCATGTGAGCTTTAGCAGAGGAATCACCCTCCAGCAGCCGGCCACAGTGCATGGTGCACTGCATGCTCAGTTGTTTCCTAATACCAGGAAGCCACATTTCCACATAAAAGTATGTATCCCAAACCAGAGCAGTTCCCATTTCAACCCTGCCTTCAGTCATGTCCCATGGAGTCTGTTCCTCCTGAGCTAGGACTGTCCCTTGGAGATGGGGGAATAGAGCAGGCCACAGCCAACCTTTCACTTGCCAGACATGTCTGCTGGCAGGGGAACGCACGAACAAAATACATTTAAAAATAACGGGGGGTAGTTAGCTTTCCATTCTCCTTGAGCAAAAGAGTTTTGTTGAAGTGTTTTTCACGCTGGGGGACCCTCCACTAGCCTCAGCAGCATCAACCCACCAGCCTCCACCAACTGCCCCATCCCGGATGCCCCTGTCCTGCCGCAGCCCCATCCACACCAACCAGCTCTGCCTGCTCCAAGGAGCGCATCCAGAGCCTCCATCCCATAGCTGAGGGTGATGCCTTCCCCTGCAGACCAGGGCAGCTTAGAAAGCCTGACCCACAGGGCACTGCACCCTCTGCCTCACCCTGGCAGGATTCTACCACCCCAAGGCGTGTAGATTTTCCTTTAATTACTGTCTGCATTTCCTTAAATCTCCTTTTCACTGCTCACAACTCACTGCTGGAGACATGGAGCTGCCTCCATTTATCTCCACAAACATTTTCTATCCACCTTTCCCTTGCCCGCACTTCCCACCCCAGCCTCGCTGCTTCTGCTTTTCAAGCAGACCTTTCCCCAGACCTGCCCCACACCACCCCTCCTTACCCAGTTCCACTAGGATTGCTGTGCTGATTAATGTCCTCCCAACGCTCTGACCTTGGGGCACTTGCTACAAACTCACCAAAACCGGGGGAGGGGCAAATTCCAGACAGAAGGATGAGGGCTCTCAGCAGGGAGATACAGGGCTTGGTTTGGGCAGCAGGATCCAACTGGACACTGGGTGCAGGCTGCTCCCGGCTGGACCCCAGGACACCTCAGCCATGGGTGAGTTGCTGGATGAAACCAGGGTCCGAGGGAGACTTCTCAGGGGAGCAGAAAGGGTTGGATGCCACCAGTCCTGCTCCTCCTGGCTGCAGGGGTGAAGGAGGTTGCACAATGAAACCTGGGGGCTGGATCTATTGCCGGGCTGGAGCTGAGCAGCAGATGGGTGGATGGAGCCCACCAGCTCTGACTGAAACTAGAGCAAGTTGGGGAGTGCATGTGCATGAATGGCTGGGATCTGGCAGGGCAGGGGAAGACTTCAGACAGCAGCACCTGACCCAGGGGCAATGCCCAAAAGCCACACTGGCCATGTGCTGTAGATAACCCCAGAGGTGGGACATGCAGGAGGTCCCAGCATGAGGCTGTACTCACCCACAGACTCGGTGCAACCCCTGCAGCTCGATGCCATCTGCCTCTTCATACGTAGCCATGTTTTCCCCCAGCTTGACGACGCATTCCGAGAAGCCTTGGTAAATGTTGGTGCAGGCAGTGCCTGATGCCAGCAGCACGGCAAGGTGCCCTGCAGCCACCGAGGGGTCAGTGTGAGCACCCAGACCTCTGGGGACAGAGCCCACCTCCTTCCCGCGGTGACCTGGGCAGACCTGGACCGACACAGTGCCAGTGCCACCCAGGCACGATGAACCCCCCCCCTTTCACTTGGGACACACACGACCCATCCCTCACCCATCCCCAGCCCTGCCTGCAAGTGCAGAGAGCCTAAAAGAGCCGCTCTGTCAGGGCAGGGAGCCCACGCGGGGACAGCCCGGGTACCGAAGCACCAGCACGCCGGGCAGAGGGCAGCTCAGCACCGGCAGTCAGAACCCACCGGGGAGAGACACACGGCACCGGCCCCGAGAGGATGTAAGGAGAGAAGGAAAAGGAAGGGAACCCGCATCACACTCCGGATACTACTTGGGAAGCGGCCCCGACTCCCCCCCAGGCAGCCTTACCCATGGCGAGAAGCAGCACTGCCGTACCCCGCCGCTGCTCCATCCCTCCGCGGCTCCAGCCCTGCTCCCGCCGCTGCCGGTACCCCCATAGCTGACAGCGCTGCCTGCCCGCCTACGCAGGGAGGGCGCCCGACCCAAAGCACCGATAATGAGCGGCTCAGGATAATTAATTAAGGAGGGGGCTGGGCCGCGGCTAACGAGCACCTGGGGGCAGCCCCGTACCCACACCCACACACACACACCCCCCGCCGCTCCCTGGGTCCTGCACCCTTGGATCTCGCAGCATCACTTCCCCTCGGGACTCACTGCCAGTGCCTGCAGTTCCCCATGCCCCGTACCCCACATCCAGGGCACCATGGGCCCCATAGCACCCCTTCGAACGCAGGGCAAGGATTCATAGAGTCACAAAATGGTTTGGGTTGGAAGGGATCTTAAACGTCATCCAGTTCCAACCCCCTGCCACAGGCAGGGACACCTTCCACTAGAGCAGGTTGCTCCAAGCCCCTGTGTCCAACCTGGCCTTGAACACTGGCAGGGATGGGGCAGCCACAGCTTCTCTGGGCACCCTGTGCCAGCGCCTCAGCACCCTCACAGGGAAGAACTTCTTCCTTATATCTAATCTCAGTCTCCGTTGTGTCAGTTTAAAGCCATTCCCCCTTGTCCTATGCCTAGATGCCCTTGTCAAAAATCCCTCTCCAGCTTTCTTGTAGCCCCCTTTGATCTCTTTAATGGCACAGAGCAAAGCAATGCAGGACGTGAAGAAAAGAGCTGAGCGTGCATCACTTCAAAACAATAGACACCAGCACCTACAGCAACAAAGCATTTGCCCCTGATCCAGGCACCAGCCATTCCCAAGGCTGTCATGGCCTCTAGAGCATTAGTTATTAGTTATTAAGCATTATTAGTTATGGGGCAAGATCCCGCCTCTTGCCCCATGAGTCCCTTTTTCTCCAGCAGGAAGGTTTCATGGCTGCTTTGATGGCATCGCTGCAGGCATTGGCCATAACAGAACTCACTCATAGCTGGTGACAGCTTTGGTGTTGGGGGCACCACTCCCCACCAGCCCACAAATTCTGCTGCTTTGTGGGGTTACCACCTAGCACCCATCTCTGCACAGACATAAGATAAACAAATATCCCAATTCTGTGTGTTAATCGGCTATGAGCACACCGGGTGATGAACCCTGATTTTGGGACAACACCTGGGACGGTTGGTGCAAGCACCCCTCCAACCCCGGGAACCCAGAGTAAGTGGGAATAACACTGCCAAGGTAGCATGTGTTCAAAGAAAATGCAAAGAGAACGTGGGTCAGAAAACATAAGAAAACTATTTACGGAAAAAGAAAACGACACAATAAACAACAACTCCTCTTCAAAGCTACCTTCCCACACTGGAAAGTCCCCGTTTTGATCAGCCCTGAAAAGAAGCAAATCCCTGCACGATTGCACCAGCAGGTGACCCTGGCACCCACTGCAGCCCCCCCAAACTCTGGTATCCAAAACCAGCTACAGCCCCAGACCCTCTTCCCACCCTGCGGGATCAGAAGCAAGGGTCTCACAGGGAGGAAGGGAGGCAGGGAGGTAAAAGGCTTGGTTTGGGAAGGAGAATAAAACAGGGTGCTTGGTGCAGGCTGCTCCCTGCAACGACCTGGCCCTGGGCACACTGTGATTCTGTTATTCCATGACTGATTCCTCATATGTGGCCGTGTTTTCCCCCAGCTTGAGGAGCAGGCCGAGAAGTTTTGGTCAGCTCTGGCGCAGGCGGTGCCCAATGGCAGCACCAGACCAGGAGCGCTGCATGCACTGAGGGGTCGGTGTGAGCGCCCAGATCATTGGTCCCTTGGCCGTGCCCAGCCCTGCCCGCAACTGCAGAGAGCCTGAAAGAGCCGCTCTGCCAGGGCAGGGAACCCATGAAAGGACAGTTGGGGTGCCCCCGCACCCAGCGCCAGCACCCCTGTGCCCCTCCAGCCCTGGGAACCTAGAGGAAGTGGACAGCACTTGTCTGCCAACGCCGTGTGTGCTCACAATAAAGGCAAAGAGAGACTGAGTCAGAAAAACATCAAGAAATTTATTTACAAAACAACAAACAAGAGAACAACACAACAAAACAACACAACAAAACACAACAACCAACAACTCTTCTACTTAATACTAAAACCCTATTACTTAAATCTACAACTCTTCTACATAGAACAACAATCTTCTAAAAAAAACCAATCTTCTGTGAAAACAGCAACTCTTCTCCAAAACACTCCATAACCGCCAGAAAATCCCAATGTGGATCAGCCCTGGAAAGAAGCAGCACAAGGTCATTTCAGTGAGGCTACTGATGGTCATTGTGTTTGCCACACGGTGGGAAGAGCGGGACTCTGCCGCGGGGCTCATCCCTGGCTGGGACTGGGAGCCGGGTTCTACGAGATGAGACTTGGCTCACGTGTCCCAAAGGCAGCGCAGGGCAGCGCGGTGGTGGCGCCTGTGCCACCAGGGCGAGGCCACCGAGCACCGTGTCCCTGCAGCGGGGCCATCGCACACAGCCCCAGCCCAGCGCGGCAGCAGCCGTCCCTCCCTCAGTGGCAGCAGGGGAAGGGGGCACGTGCTGCCTTACCACTCCTCAGTCCACCTCCATCACCTCCTCCTCCTCCGCATCCACCTCCATCGCCTCCTCCTCCTCCACCTCCACGTCCACGTCCATCTCCTCCTCCTCTTGCAGCCCCACTTTGGTCCTGCTGGCAGCCTCATCCTCCAGCTCCAGCACGTGTTGGAACAGCCTAAGGCAGAAGGCAAACATAAGAGTGCATTGGTGCTGCCCAGACCAGCCGAGCGCAGCTGTGGGACAGGGGTGTGGGCACCCCGGTCCCCTCTCGCCGCCCGGGCAGAGCCGTGGGGCGCTGGGGCCCCGGGCACATCCCCATCAGGAGCTGTCGGGAAGCAGCACCCACCAGCTCTGACAGGCTGGCGCGTGCAGCTGGAGGATCCTGCGCCTGCTGCGCTTCAGCACCTTGCGGAGCGGTAAGGGCTTGAGGACCTGCCAGAGCAGAGAGGGCAGGGGTGAGCGGCCGTGCTCCCTGCCTGCGGGACCGGGGCACAGACCTGGTCCCGCACCTGCCTCGGCACCCACCGGCTCCTTACTCTCCGTATGCAGCTCTTTGTGTCCTCGCTCCGGCAAGGGCTGCGCTCGGCCACCAGCAGGACGAAGGAGGTCTTCTTTTGGGGCTGCATTTGGTGGTGCCACAATAGAATTCAAGGGTCAGGGAATAAGGGAGTGGGGCAGGGACCAATCGGAAAAAGCTGGGACTAGGAAAGAAGGGCTGGGACCAGGGCAGAAGGGATTGGCATAAACAAGCGGGAGCACGGGAGAAGTGTGGGGTTCAGGGACGAAGGGCTGTGTTGTTCTCTGGGCACGGGCGGTTGCCGGTGTAACGCAGCCGCGACATCACACCGGAGTTCCGGAACTTCTGCACATCAGGGGATGGGAACGAGCCCTGAAGTGGCTGTGGGTTTATGGGGCACATTGGGCAATCGTTACGTTACCCCCTGGGATGACGGAGACACACTTTTCTGCTTAAACAGTCAATAAAATGGGTGAAGGCTGCGCTGGCCAACTGGTTGTGGCCAAGAACATCTCCTTTGCTCTTTCACTGTCCTGCAAGCAGTGAGTGAGCGACCTGAGCAGTGCTGATGTGCTGCAGGTGGGATGCAGCAACGGGGGTGGAATTCAGCCCTGCCCGACCTCAAGATGCCAGCGGCAGCAGGACACGGCTGCGTGGCCGCGTCCTAGAGCCGGGTCCTTCACGGGTGAGCCCGTGCGAGAACCTGCACCCCACGCGCATCGAAGGCAGCGAGGGCAGGACAAGATGTGCTGCCAGCAGTGTGTGGCAAGGGCTGCCTGCTTCAGGAGGGCTCTGCAACAGCTCCGGACCTTGAACTCTTATGTCCCCGTCTGCGGTAACATGCACACCTCATGCATGCAGTAACACCCCCTGCACCCCATCACCGTTCTCCTGCTGGCAGCTCCCCCTCCCTCCCTGCTTGCCAGGTCCCCACATGTCAGCACCAGCGGGTGACCCTGGCCCTGGCTGCAGCTACCAAGCTCTGGTGTTCCCAACCAGCTCTGGCCCCAGACCCTCTTCCATCCTGCGGGACCGGGACCAAGGGTCTCCCAGGGAGGAGGGGAGGGAGAGAGGTAAAAGATTTGGTTTGGGAAGCAGGATCCAACAGGATGCTGGGTGCAGGCTGCTCCCTGCAGCGACCTGGCCCTGGGCACACTGTGATTCTGTTATTCCATGACTGATTCCTCATCTGTGGCTGTGTTTTCCCCCAGCTTGAGGAGCAACCTAGGAAGCCTTGCTCAGCGCTGGTGCAGGCGGTGCCCAATGGCAGCACCAGACAAGGGGCCCTGCATCCACCGAGGGGTCGGTATGAGCGCCCAGGTCTCTGGTCCCTTGCCCGTGCCCAGCCGTGCCCGCAGCTGCAGAGAGCCTGCAAGAGCCGCTCTGCTGGGGCAGGGTGCCCGTGTGAGGACAGTTGGGGTGCCCCCACACCCAATGCCAGCATCCCTGTCCCCCTCCACCCCTGGGAGCCTGGAGCAAGTGGACGCCATTTGACTGCCAACCGCACGTGTGCTCACACCAAAGGCAAAGAGAGACTGAGTCAGAAAAACATTAAGAAATGTATTTACAAAACAACAAACAAAACAACAAACCAAAAAACACAACAAACTACAACTCCTCTACTTAACACTACAACTATTCTACTTAACACTGCAACTATTCTTCGAAAAACAACAATCTTCAAAAAAACCAACAATCTTCTGCAAAACCCAACAGTCTTCTAAGAAAAACAATCTTCTACAAAAAACAACTCTTCTCTATAAAACTCCATCCATTGCCGCCAATTCCCGATGTAGATGAGCCCTGGAAAGAAGCAGCGCAAGGTCATTTCAGTGAGGCTACTGATGGTCATTGTGTTTGCCACACGCTGGGAAGAGCGGGACTCTGCCGCAGGGCTCATCCCTGGCTGGGGCTGGGAGCCGGGTTCTACGAGATGAGACTTGGCTCACGTGTCCCAAAGGCAGCGCAGGGCAGCGCGGTGGTGGCGCTTGTGCCACCAGGGCGAGGCCACCGAGCACCGTGTCCCTGAAGCGGGGCAGCCGCACACAGCCCCAGCCCAGCACGGCAGCAGCCGTCCCTCCCTCAGTGGCAGCAGGGGAAGGGGGCACGTGCTGCCTTACCACTCCTCAGTCCACCTCCATCGCCTCCTCCTCCTCCGCATCCACCTCCATCGCCTCCTCCTCCTCCACCTCCACGTCCACGTCCATCTGCTCCTCCTCTTGCAGCCCCACTTTGGTCCTGCTGGCAGCCTCATCCTCCAGCTCCAGCACATGTTGGAAAAGCCTAAGGCAAAAGGCAAGCAGAAGAGTGCATTGGTGCTGCCCAGACCAGCCAAGCACAGCTGTGAGACGGGGGTGTGGGCACCCCGGTCCCCTCTCGCTGCCCGGGCAGAGCCGTGGGGCGCTGGGGCCCCGGGCACATCCCCATCAGGAGCTGTCGGGAAGCAGCACCCACCAGCTCTGACAGGCTGGCGCGTGCAGCTGGAGGATCCTGCGCCTGCTGCGCTTCAGCACCTTGCGGAGCGGTAAGGGCTTGAGGACCTGCCAGAGCAGAGAGGGCAGGGGTGAGCGGCCGTGCTCCCTGCCTGCGGGACCCGGGCACAGACCCGGTCCCGCACCTGCCTCGGCACCCACCAGCCCCTTACTCTCTGTAGGCAGCTCTTCTTGTCCTCGCTCCGGCAAGGGCTGGGCTTGGCCACCAGCAGGACGAAGGAGGTCTTCTTGTGGGGCTGCATTTGGAGGTACCAATCTGGGATCCAAGGGACAGGGAATAAGGGAGTGGGGCTGAGAGCAAGCGGAAAAAGCTGGGACTAGGAATGAAGGGCTGGGACCAGGAATGTAGGGATTGGTGGACAAAAGCAGGAGCACGGGAGAAGTGTGGGGTTCAGGGACGAAGGGCTGTGTTGTTCTCTGGGCACGGGCGGTTGCCGGTGTAACGCAGCCACGACATCACACCGGAGTTCCGGAACTTCTGCGCATCAGGGGATGGGGACGAGGCCTGAAGGGGCTGTGGGTTTATGGGGCACATTGGGCAATAGTTATGTTACCCCCTGAGATGAGAGAGACACGCTTTTCTGCTTAAATAGTCAATAAAATGGGTGAAGGCTGCGCTGGCCAACTGGTCGCGGCCAAGAACATCTCCTTTGCTCTTTCACTGTCCCGCAAGCAGTGAGTGAGTGACCTGAGCAGTGCTGATGTGCTGCAGGTGGGATGCAGCCACGGGGGTGGAATTCAGCCCAGCCTGACCTCAGGATGCCAGCGGCAGCAGGACATGGCTGCGTGGCTATGTCCTAGAGCCGGCTCGCTCATGGGTGAGCCCGTGCAAGAACCTGCGCTCCATGTGCAGCAAAGGCAGCGAGGGCAGGACAAGATGTGCTGCCAGCAGCGTGTGGCGAGGGCTGCCTGCTTCAGGAGGGCTCTGCAACAGCTCCGGGCCCTGAACTAGCATGTCCCCATGTGCATTTGCACGCACACCTCATACATGCAGCAGCTCCCTCTGCACCCCGTCACCATTCTCCTGCTGGCAGCTCCCCCTCCCTCCCTGCTTGCCAGGTCCCCACATGCCAGCACCAGCGGGTGACGCTGGCCCTGGCTGCAGCTACCAAGCTCTGGTGTTCCCAACCAGCTCTGGCCCCAGACCCTCTTCCATCCTGCGGGACCGGGACCAAGGGTCTCCCAGGGAGGAAGGGAGGGAAGGAGGTCAAAGACTTGGTTTGGGCAGGTGAATCCAACAGGGTGCTTGGTGCAGGCTGCTCCCTGCAGCGACCGGGCCCTGGGCACACTGTGATTCTGTGATTCCATGACTGATTCCTCATCTGTGGCCGTGTTTTCCCCCAGCTTGAGGAGCAGCCCGAGAAGTCTTGGTCAGCGCTGGCGCAGGCGGCGCCCGATGGCAGCACCAGACAAGGGGCCCTGCATCCACCGAGGGGGCGGTGTGAGCACCCAGAACTTTGGTCCCTCGCCCATGCCCAGCCGTGCCCGCAGCTGCAGAGAGCCTGAAAGAGCCGCTCTGCCATGGCAGGGAGCCCGTGTGAGGACAGTTGGGGTGCCTCCGCACCCAGCGCCAGCATCCCTGTCCCCCTCCAGCCCTGGGAACCCAGAGCAAGTGGACACCACTTGTCTGCCAACGCCGCGTGTGCTCACAATAAAGGCAAAGAGAGACTGAGTCAGAAAAACATCAAGAAATTTATTTACAAAACAACAAACAAGAGGACAACACAACAAAACAACACAACAAAACACAACAACCAACAACTCTTCTACTTAATACTAAAACACTATTACTTAAATCTACAACTCTTCTACATAGAACAACAATCTTCTAAAAAAAAACCCAATCTTCTGTGAAAACAACAACTCTTCTCCAAAGAACTCCATAACCGCCAGAAAATCCCAATGTAGATCAGCCCTGGAAAGAAGCAGCACAAGGTCATTTCAGTGAGGCTACTGATGGTCATTGTGTTTGCCACACGCTGGGAAGAGCGGAACTCTGCCGCGGGGCTCATCCCTGGCTGGGGCTGGGAGCCGGGTTCTACGCGATGAGACTTGGCTCACGTGTCCCAAAGGCAGCGCAGGGCAGCGCGGTGGTGGCGCCTGTGCCACCAGGGCGAGGTCACCGGGCACCGTGTCCCTGCAGCGGGGCCATCGCACACAGCCCCAGCTCAGCGCGGCAGCAGGCGTCCCTCCCTCAGTGGCAGCAGGGGAAGGGGGCACGTGCTGCCTTACCACTCCTCAGTCCACCTCCATCGCCTCCTCCTCCTCCGCATCCACCTCCATCGCCTCCTCCTCCTCCACCTCCACATCGACTTCCATCTCCTCCTCCTCTTGCAGCCCCACTTTGGTCCTGCTGGCAGCCTCATCCTCCAGCTCCAGCACATGTTGGAAAAGCCTAAGGCAAAAGGCAAGCAGAAGAGTGCATTGGTGCTGCCCAGACCAGCCAAGCACAGCTGTGAGACGGGGGTGTGGGCACCCCGGTCCCCTCTCGCTGCCCGGGCAGAGCCGTGGGGCGCTGGGGCCCCGGGCACATCCCCATCAGGAGCTGTCGGGAAGCAGCACCCACCAGCTCTGACAGGCTGGCGCGTGCAGCTGGAGGATCCTGCGCCTGCTGCGCTTCAGCACCTTGCGGAGCGGTAAGGGCTTGAGGACCTGCCAGAGCAGAGAGGGCAGGGGTGAGCGGCCGTGCTCCCTGCCTGCGGGACCCGGGCACAGACCCGGTCCCGCACCTGCCTCAGCACCCACCAGCTCCTTACTCTCCGTAGGCAGCTCTTTTTGTCCTCGCTCCGACAAGGGCTGGGCTCGGCCACCAGCAGGACAAAAGTGCTCTTCTTTTGGGGCTGCATTTGGAGGTACCAAGATCGGATCCAAGGGGCAGGGAATAAGGGAGTAGGGCTGGGAGGAAACGGAAAAAGCTGGGAGTCAGAGAGGAGCGCTGGGAACAGGGCAGAAGGGATCGGCATACACAAATGGGAGCACGGGAGAAGTGTGGGGTTCAGGGGCGAAGGGCTGTGTTGTTCTCTGGGCACGGGCGGTTGCCGGTGTAACGCAGCCGCAACATCACACCGGAGTTCCGGAACTTCTGCGCATCAGGGGATGGGGACGAGCCCTGAAGGGGCTGCGGCTTCATGGGGGACATTCGGCAACTGTTACGTTACCCCCTGAGACGAGAGAGACACACTTTTCTGCTTAAATAGTCAATAAAATGGGTGAAGGCTGCGCTGGCCAACTGGTCGCGGCCAAGAACATCTCCTTTGCTCTTTCACTGTCCCGCAAGCAGTGAGTGAGCGACCTGAGCAGTGCTGATGTGCTGCAGGCGGGATGCAGCAACGGGGGTGGAATTCAGCCCAGCCTGACCTCAGGATGCAGGACACGGCTGCGTGGCCACGTCTTAGAGCCGGGTCCTTCACGGGTGAGCCCGTGCGAGAACCTGCGTCCCACGTGCAGCGAAGGCAGCGAGGGCAGGACAAGATGTGCTGCCAGCAGTGCGTGGCGAGGGCTGCCTGCTGGACTAGGGCTCTGCAACAGCTCCGGACCCTGAACTAGCATGTCCCAGTCTGCATTTGCACGCACACCTCATGCACAAAGTAGCACCCTCTGCACCCCGTCACCATTCTCCTGCTGGCAGCTCCCCCTCCCTCCCCGCTTGCCAGGTCCCCACGGGTCAGCACCAGCGGGTGACCCTGGCTGCAGCTACCGAGCTCTGGTGTTCCCAGCCAGCTCTAGCCCCAGACCCTCTTCCATCCTGCGGGACCAGGACCAAGGGTCTCCCAGGGAGGAGGGGAGGGAAGGGGGTCAAAGACTTGGTTTGGGCAGCAGGATCCAACAGGATGCTGGGTGCAGGCTGCTCCCTGCAGCGACCTGGCCCTGGGCACACTGTGATTCTGTGAATCCATGACTGATTCCTCATCTGTGGACATGTTTTCCCCCAGCTTGAGGAGCAACCTAGGAAGCCTTGCTCAGCGCTGGTGCAGGCGGTGCCCAATGGCAGCACCAGACAAGGGGCCCTGCATCCACCGAGGGGTCGGTATGAGCGCCCAGATCTCTGGTCCCTTGCCCGTGCCCAGCCGTGCCCGCAGCTGCAGAGAGCCTGCAAGAGCCGCTCTGCTGGGGCAGGGTGCCCGTGTGAGGACAGTTGGGGTGCCCCCACACCCAATGCCAGCATCCCTGTCCCCCTCCACCCCTGGGAGCCTGGAGCAAGTGGACGCCATTTGACTGCCAACCGCACGTGTGCTCACACCAAAGGCAAAGAGAGACTGAGTCAGAAAAACATTAAGAAATGTATTTACAAAACAACAAACAAAACAACAAACCAAAAAACACAACAAACTACAACTCCTCTACTTAACACTACAACTATTCTACTTAACACTGCAACTATTCTTCGAAAAACAACAATCTTCAAAAAAACCAACAATCTTCTGCAAAACCCAACAGTCTTCTAAGAAAAACAATCTTCTACAAAAAACAACTCTTCTCTATAAAACTCCATCCATTGCCGCCAATTCCCGATGTAGATGAGCCCTGGAAAAAAGCAGCACAAGGTCGTTTCAGTGAGGCTACTGATGGTCATTGTATTTGCCCCAGCCCTGGGACACGCTGGGAAGAGCGGAACTCTGCCGCAGGGCTCATCCCTGGCGGGGCTGGAGCCGGGCTCTACACGATGAGACTTGGCTCACGTGTCCCAAAGGCAGTGCAGGGCAGCGCGGTGGTGGCGCCTGTGCCACCACGATGAGGCCACCGGGCACCGTGTCCCTGAAGCGGGGCAGCCGCACACAGCCCCAGCCCAGCGCGGCAGGAGGCGTCCCTCCCTCAGTGGCAGCAGGGGATGGGGGCACGTGCTGCCTTACCACTCCTCAGTCCACCTCCATCGCCTCCTCCTCCTCCGCATCCACCTCCATCGCCTCCTCCTCCTCCACCTCCACATCGACTTCCATCTCCTCCTCCTGCAGCCCCACTTTGGTCCTGCTGGCAGCCTCATCCTCCAGCTCCAGCACATGTTGGAAAAGCCTAAGGCAAAAGGCAAGCAGAAGAGTGCATTGGTGCTGCCCAGACCAGCCAAGCACAGCTGTGAGACGGGGGTGTGGGCACCCCGGTCCCCTCTCGCCGCCCGGGCAGAGCCGTGGGGCGCTGGGGCCCCGGGCACATCCCCATCAGGAGCTATCGGGAAGCAGCACCCACCAGCTCTGACAGGCTGGCGCGTGCAGCTGGAGGATCCTGCGCCTGCTGCGCTTCAGCACCTTGCGGAGCGGTAAGGGCTTGAGGACCTGCCAGAGCAGAGAGGGCAGGGGTGAGCGGCCGTGCTCCCTGCCTGCGGGACCCGGGCACAGACCCGGTCCCGCACCTGCCTCGGCACCCACCAGCCCCTTACTCTCTGTAGGCAGCTCTTTGTGTCCTCGCTCCGGCAAGGGCTGGGCTTGGCCACCAGCAGGACGAAGGAGGTCTTCTTGTGGGGCTGCATTTGGAGGTACCAATCTGGGATCCAAGGGACAGGGAATAAGGGAGTAGGGCTGGGAGGAAACGGAAAAAGCTGGGACTAGGAATGAAGGGCTGGGACCAGGAATGTAGGGATTGGTGGACAAAAGGAGGAGCACGGGAGAAGTGTGGGGTTCAGGGACGAAGGGCTGTGTTGTTCTCTGGGCACGGGCGGTTGCCGGTGTAACGCAGCCACGACATCACACCGGAGTTCCGGAACTTCTGCGCATCAGGGGATGGGGACGAGGCCTGAAGGGGCTGTGGGTTTATGGGGCACAATGGGCAATCGTTATGTTACCCCCTGAGATGAGAGAGACACGCTTTTCTGCTTAAATAGTCAATAAAATGGGTGAAGGCTGCGCTGGCCAACTGGTTGCGGCCAAGAACATCTCCTTTGCTCTTTCACTGTCCCGCAAGCAGTGAGTGAGTGACCTGAGCAGTGCTGATGTGCTGCAGGCGGGATGCAGCCACGGGGGTGGAATTCAGCCCAGCCTGACCTCAGGATGCCAGCGGCAGCAGGACACGGCTGCGTGGCTATGTCCTAGAGCCGGCTCGCTCATGGGTGAGCCCGTGCAAGAACCTGCGCTCCATGTGCAGCAAAGGCAGCGAGGGCAGGACAAGATGTGCTGCCAGCAGCGTGTGGCGAGGGCTGCCTGCTTCAGGAGGGCTCTGCAACAGCTCCAGGCCCTGAACTAGCATGTCCCCATGTGCATTTGCACGCACACCTCATACATGCAGCAGCTCCCTCTGCACCCCGTCACCATTCTCCTGCTGGCAGCTCCCCCTCCCTCCCCGCTTGCCAGGTCCCCACATGCCAGCACCAGCGGGTGACCCTGGCCCTGGCTGCAGCTACCAAGCTCTGGTGTTCCCAGCCAGCTCTGGCCCCAGACCCTCTTCCATCCTGCGGGACCGGGACCAAGGGTCTCCCAGGGAGGAAGGGAGGGAAGGAGGTCAAAGACTTGGTTTGGGCAGGTGAATCCAACAGGGTGCTTGGTGCAGGCTGCTCCCTGCAGCGACCTGGCCCTGGGCACACTGTGATTCTGTTATTCCATGACTGATTCCTCATCTGTGGCCGTGTTTTCCCCCAGCTTGAGGAGCAGCCCGAGAAGTCTTGGTCAGCGCTGGCGCAGGCGGCGCCCGATGGCAGCACCAGACAAGGGGCCCTGCATCCACCGAGGGGTCGGTGTGAGCACCCAGAACTTTGGTCCCTCGCCCATGCCCAGCCGTGCCCGCAGCTGCAGAGAGCCTGAAAGAGCCGCTCTACCAGGGCAGGGAGCCCGTGTGAGGACAGTTGGGGTGCCTCCGCACCCAGCGCCAGCATCCCTGTCCCCCTCCAGCCCTGGGAACCCAGAGCAAGTGGACACCACTTGTCTGCCAACGCCGCGTGTGCTCACAATAAAGGCAAAGAGAGACTGAGTCAGAAAAACATCAAGAAATTTATTTACAAAACAACAAACAAGAGGACAACACAACAAAACAACACAACAAAACACAACAACCAACAACTCTTCTACTTAATACTAAAACGCTATTACTTAAATCTACAACTCTTCTACATAGAACAACAATCTTCTAAAAAAAAACCCAATCTTCTGTGAAAACAACAACTCTTCTCCAAAGAACTCCATAACCGCCAGAAAATCCCAATGTAGATCAGCCCTGGAAAGAAGCAGCACAAGGTCATTTCAGTGAGGCTACTGATGGTCATTGTGTTTGCCACACGCTGGGAAGAGCGGGACTCTGCCGCAGGGCTCATCCCTGGCTGGGGCTGGGAGCCGGGTTCTACGAGATGAGACTTGGCTCACGTGTCCCAAAGGCAGCGCAGGGCAGCGCGGTGGTGGCGCTTGTGCCACCAGGGCGAGGCCACCGAGCACCGTGTCCCTGCAACGGGGCCATCGCACACAGCCCCAGCCCAGCGCGGCAGCAGGCGTCCCTCCCTCAGTGGCAGCAGGGGAAGGGGGCACGTGCTGCCTTACCACTCCTCAGTCCACCTCCATCGCCTCCTCCTCCTCCGCATCCACCTCCATCGCCTCCTCCTCCTCCACCTCCACATCGACTTCCATCTCCTCCTCCTCTTGCAGCCCCACTTTGGTCCTGCTGGCAGCCTCATCCTCCAGCTCCAGCACATGTTGGAAAAGCCTAAGGCAAAAGGCAAGCAGAAGAGTGCATTGGTGCTGCCCAGACCAGCCGAGCACAGCTGTGAGACGGGGGTGTGGGCACCCCGGTCCCCTCTCGCTGCCCGGGCAGAGCCGTGGGGCGCTGGGGCCCCGGGCACATCCCCATCAGGAGCTGTCGGGAAGCAGCACCCACCAGCTCTGACAGGCTGGCGCGTGCAGCTGGAGGATCCTGCGCCTGCTGCGCTTCAGCACCTTGCGGAGCGGTAAGGGCTTGAGGACCTGCCAGAGCAGAGAGGGCAGGGGTGAGCGGCCGTGCTCCCTGCCTGCGGGACCGGGGCACAGACCCGGTCCCGCACCTGCCTCGGCACCCACCGGCTCCTTACTCTCCGTATGCAGCTCTTTGTGTCCTCGCTCCGGCAAGGGCTGGGCTTGGCCACCAGCAGGACGAAGGAGGTCTTCTTGTGGGGCTGCATTTGGTGGTGCCACGATAGAATTCAAGGGTCAGGGAATAAGGGAGTGGGGCAGGGACCAATCGGAAAAAGCTGGGACTAGGAAAGAAGGGCTGGGACCAGGGCAGAAGGGATTGGCATAAACAAGCGGGAGCACGGGAGAAGTGTGGGGTTCAGGGACGAAGGGCTGTGTTGTTCTCTGGGCACGGGCGGTTGCCGGTGTAACGCAGCCGCGACATCACACCGGAGTTCCGGAACTTCTGCACATCAGGGGATGGGAACGAGCCCTGAAGTGGCTGTGGGTTTATGGGGCACATTGGGCAATCGTTACGTTACCCCCTGGGATGACGGAGACACACTTTTCTGCTTAAACAGTCAATAAAATGGGTGAAGGCTGCGCTGGCCAACTGGTTGTGGCCAAGAACATCTCCTTTGCTCTTTCACTGTCCCGCAAGCAGTGAGTGAGCGACCTGAGCAGTGCTGATGTGCTGCAGGTGGGATGCAGCAACGGGGGTGGAATTCAGCCCTGCCCGACCTCAAGATGCCAGCGGCAGCAGGACACGGCTGCGTGGCCGCGTCCTAGAGCCGGGTCCTTCACGGGTGAGCCCGTGCGAGAACCTGCACCCCACGCGCATCGAAGGCAGCGAGGGCAGGACAAGATGTGCTGCCAGCAGTGTGTGGCAAGGGCTGCCTGCTTCAGGAGGGCTCTGCAACAGCTCCGGACCTTGAACTCTTATGTCCCCGTCTGCGGTAACATGCACACCTCATGCATGCAGTAACACCCCCTGCACCCCATCACCGTTCTCCTGCTGGCAGCTCCCCCTCCCTCCCTGCTTGCCAGGTCCCCACATGTCAGCACCAGTGGGTGACCCTGGCCCTGGCTGCAGCTACCAAGCTCTGGTGTTCCCAACCAGCTCTGGCCCCAGACCCTCTTCCATCCTGCGGGACCGGGACCAAGTGTCTCCCAGGGATGAAGGGAGGGAGAGAGGTAAAAGATTTGGTTTGGGAAGCAGGATCCAACAGGATGCTGGGTGCAGGCTGTTCCCTGCAGCCACCTGGCCCTGGGCACACTGTGATTCTGTTATTCCATGACTGATTCCTCATCTGTGGCCGTGTTTTCCCCCAGCTTGAGGAGCAGCCCGAGAAGTTTTGGTCAGCTCTGGCGCAGGCGGTGCCCGATGGCAGCACCAGTCCAGGAGCGCTGCATCCACTGAGGGGTCGGTGTGAGCGCCCAGATCACTGGTCCCTCGCCCGTGCCCAGCCCTGCCCGCAGCTGCAGAGAGCCTGAAAGAGCCGCTCTGCCAGGGCAGGGAACCCATGTAAGGACAGTTGGGGTGTCCCCGCACCCAGCGCCAGCACCCCTGTGCCCCTCCAGCCCTGGGAACCCAGAGCAAGTGGACACCACTTGTCTGCCAACACCGCGTGTGCTCACAATAAAGGCAAAGAGAGACTGAGTCAGAAAAACATCAAGAAATTTATTTACAAAACAACAAACAAGAGAACAACACAACAAAACACCACAACAAAACACAACAACCAACAACTCTTCTACTTAATACTAAAACCCTATTACTTAAATCTACAACTCTTCTACATAGAACAACAATCTTCTAAAAAAAAACAATCTTCTGTGAAAACAGCAACTCTTCTCCAAAACACTCCATAACCGCCAGAAAATCCTGATGTAGATGAGCCCTGGAAAGAAGCAGCGCAAGGTCATTTCAGTGAGGCTACTGATGGTCATTGTGTTTGCCACACGCTGGGAAGAGCGGGACTCTGCCGCAGGGCTCATCCCTGGCTGGGGCTGGGAGCCGGGTTCTACGAGATGAGACTTGGCTCACGTGTCCCAAAGGCAGCGCAGGGCAGCGCGGTGGTGGCGCTTGTGCCACCAGGGCGAGGCCACCGAGCACCGTGTCCCTGAAGCGGGGCAGCCGCACACAGCCCCAGCCCAGCACGGCAGCAGCCGTCCCTCCCTCAGTGGCAGCAGGGGAAGGGGGCACGTGCTGCCTTACCACTCCTCAGTCCACCTCCATCGCCTCCTCCTCCTCCGCATCCACCTCCATCGCCTCCTCCTCCTCCACCTCCACGTCCACGTCCATCTCCTCCTCCTCTTGCAGCCCCACTTTGGTCCTGCTGGCAGCCTCATCCTCCAGCTCCAGCACATGTTGGAAAAGCCTAAGGCAAAAGGCAAGCAGAAGAGTGCATTGGTGCTGCCCAGACCAGCCGAGCACAGCTGTGAGACGGGGGTGTGGGCACCCCGGTCCCCTCTCGCTGCCCGGGCAGAGCCGTGGGGCGCTGGGGCCCCGGGCACATCCCCATCAGGAGCTGTCGGGAAGCAGCACCCACCAGCTCTGACAGGCTGGCGCGTGCAGCTGGAGGATCCTGCGCCTGCTGCGCTTCAGCACCTTGCGGAGCGGTAAGGGCTTGAGGACCTGCCAGAGCAGAGAGGGCAGGGGTGAGCGGCCGTGCTCCCTGCCTGCGGGACCCGGGCACAGACCCGGTCCCGCACCTGCCTCGGCACCCACCGGCCCCTTACTCTCCGTAGGCAGCTCTTTGTGTCCTCGCTCCGGCAAGGGCTGGGCTTGGCCACCAGCAGGACGAAGGAGGTCTTCTTGTGGGGCTGCATTTGGTGGTGCCACGATAGATTTCAAGGGTCAGGGAATAAGGGAGTGGGGCAGGGACCAATCGGAAAAAGCTGGGACTAGGAAAGAAGGGCTGGGACCAGGGCAGAAGGGATTGGCATAAACAAGCGGGAGCACGGGAGAAGTGTGGGGTTCAGGGACGAAGGGCTGTGTTGTTCTCTGGGCACGGGCGGTTGCCGGTGTAACGCAGCCGCGACATCACACCGGAGTTCCGGAACTTCTGCACATCAGGGGATGGGAACGAGCCCTGAAGTGGCTGTGGGTTTATGGGGCACATTGGGCAATCGTTACGTTACCCCCTGGGATGACGGAGACACACTTTTCTGCTTAAACAGTCAATAAAATGGGTGAAGGCTGCGCTGGCCAACTGGTTGTGGCCAAGAACATCTCCTTTGCTCTTTCACTGTCCTGCAAGCAGTGAGTGAGCGACCTGAGCAGTGCTGATGTGCTGCAGGTGGGATGCAGCAACGGGGGTGGAATTCAGCCCTGCCCGACCTCAAGATGCCAGCGGCAGCAGGACACGGCTGCGTGGCCGCGTCCTAGAGCCGGGTCCTTCACGGGTGAGCCCGTGCGAGAACCTGCACCCCACGCGCATCGAAGGCAGCGAGGGCAGGACAAGATGTGCTGCCAGCAGTGTGTGGCAAGGGCTGCCTGCTTCAGGAGGGCTCTGCAACAGCTCCGGACCTTGAACTCTTATGTCCCCGTCTGCGGTAACATGCACACCTCATGCATGCAGTAACACCCCCTGCACCCCATCACCGTTCTCCTGCTGGCAGCTCCCCCTCCCTCCCTGCTTGCCAGGTCCCCACATGTCAGCACCAGTGGGTGACCCTGGCCCTGGCTGCAGCTACCAAGCTCTGGTGTTCCCAACCAGCTCTGGCCCCAGACCCTCTTCCATCCTGCGGGACCGGGACCAAGTGTCTCCCAGGGATGAAGGGAGGGAGAGAGGTAAAAGATTTGGTTTGGGAAGCAGGATCCAACAGGATGCTGGGTGCAGGCTGTTCCCTGCAGCCACCTGGCCCTGGGCACACTGTGATTCTGTTATTCCATGACTGATTCCTCATCTGTGGCCGTGTTTTCCCCCAGCTTGAGGAGCAGCCCGAGAAGTTTTGGTCAGCTCTGGCGCAGGCGGTGCCCGATGGCAGCACCAGTCCAGGAGCGCTGCATCCACTGAGGGGTCGGTGTGAGCGCCCAGATCACTGGTCCCTCGCCCGTGCCCAGCCCTGCCCGCAGCTGCAGAGAGCCTGAAAGAGCCGCTCTGCCAGGGCAGGGAACCCATGTAAGGACAGTTGGGGTGTCCCCGCACCCAGCGCCAGCACCCCTGTGCCCCTCCAGCCCTGGGAACCCAGAGCAAGTGGACACCACTTGTCTGCCAACACCGCGTGTGCTCACAATAAAGGCAAAGAGAGACTGAGTCAGAAAAACATCAAGAAATTTATTTACAAAACAACAAACAAGAGAACAACACAACAAAACAACACAACAAAACACAACAACCAACAACTCTTCTACTTAATACTAAAACCCTATTACTTAAATCTACAACTCTTCTACATAGAACAACAATCTTCTAAAAAAAAACAATCTTCTGTGAAAACAGCAACTCTTCTCCAAAACACTCCATAACCGCCAGAAAATCCTGATGTAGATGAGCCCTGGAAAGAAGCAGCGCAAGGTCATTTCAGTGAGGCTACTGATGGTCATTGTGTTTGCCACACGCTGGGAAGAGCGGGACTCTGCCGCAGGGCTCATCCCTGGCTGGGGCTGGGAGCCGGGTTCTACGAGATGAGACTTGGCTCACGTGTCCCAAAGGCAGCGCAGGGCAGCGCGGTGGTGGCGCTTGTGCCACCAGGGCGAGGCCACCGAGCACCGTGTCCCTGAAGCGGGGCAGCCGCACACAGCCCCAGCCCAGCACGGCAGCAGCCGTCCCTCCCTCAGTGGCAGCAGGGGAAGGGGGCACGTGCTGCCTTACCACTCCTCAGTCCACCTCCATCGCCTCCTCCTCCTCCGCATCCACCTCCATCGCCTCCTCCTCCTCCACCTCCACGTCCACGTCCATCTCCTCCTCCTCTTGCAGCCCCACTTTGGTCCTGCTGGCAGCCTCATCCTCCAGCTCCAGCACATGTTGGAAAAGCCTAAGGCAAAAGGCAAGCAGAAGAGTGCATTGGTGCTGCCCAGACCAGCCGAGCACAGCTGTGAGACGGGGGTGTGGGCACCCCGGTCCCCTCTCGCTGCCCGGGCAGAGCCGTGGGGCGCTGGGGCCCCGGGCACATCCCCATCAGGAGCTGTCGGGAAGCAGCACCCACCAGCTCTGACAGGCTGGCGCGTGCAGCTGGAGGATCCTGCGCCTGCTGCGCTTCAGCACCTTGCGGAGCGGTAAGGGCTTGAGGACCTGCCAGAGCAGAGAGGGCAGGGGTGAGCGGCCGTGCTCCCTGCCTGCGGGACCCGGGCACAGACCCGGTCCCGCACCTGCCTCGGCACCCACCAGCCCCTTACTCTCTGTAGGCAGCTCTTTTTGTCCTCGCTCCGGCAAGGGCTGGGCTTGGCCACCAGCAGGACGAAGGAGGTCTTCTTTTGGGGCTGCATTTGGTGGTGCCACGATAGATTTCAAGGGTCAGGGAATAAGGGAGTGGGGCAGGGACCAATCGGAAAAAGCTGGGACTAGGAAAGAAGGGCTGGGACCAGGGCAGAAGGGATTGGCATAAACAAGCGGGAGCACGGGAGAAGTGTGGGGTTCAGGGACGAAGGGCTGTGTTGTTCTCTGGGCACGGGCGGTTGCCGGTGTAACGCAGCCGCGACATCACACCGGAGTTCCGGAACTTCTGCACATCAGGGGATGGGAACGAGCCCTGAAGTGGCTGTGGGTTTATGGGGCACATTGGGCAATCGTTACGTTACCCCCTGGGATGACGGAGACACACTTTTCTGCTTAAACAGTCAATAAAATGGGTGAAGGCTGCGCTGGCCAACTGGTTGTGGCCAAGAACATCTCCTTTGCTCTTTCACTGTCCTGCAAGCAGTGAGTGAGCGACCTGAGCAGTGCTGATGTGCTGCAGGTGGGATGCAGCAACGGGGGTGGAATTCAGCCCTGCCCGACCTCAAGATGCCAGCGGCAGCAGGACACGGCTGCGTGGCCGCGTCCTAGAGCCGGGTCCTTCACGGGTGAGCCCGTGCGAGAACCTGCACCCCACGCGCATCGAAGGCAGCGAGGGCAGGACAAGATGTGCTGCCAGCAGTGTGTGGCAAGGGCTGCCTGCTTCAGGAGGGCTCTGCAACAGCTCCGGACCTTGAACTCTTATGTCCCCGTCTGCGGTAACATGCACACCTCATGCATGCAGTAACACCCCCTGCACCCCATCACCGTTCTCCTGCTGGCAGCTCCCCCTCCCTCCCTGCTTGCCAGGTCCCCACATGTCAGCACCAGTGGGTGACCCTGGCCCTGGCTGCAGCTACCAAGCTCTGGTGTTCCCAACCAGCTCTGGCCCCAGACCCTCTTCCATCCTGCGGGACCGGGACCAAGTGTCTCCCAGGGATGAAGGGAGGGAGAGAGGTAAAAGATTTGGTTTGGGAAGCAGGATCCAACAGGATGCTGGGTGCAGGCTGTTCCCTGCAGCCACCTGGCCCTGGGCACACTGTGATTCTGTTATTCCATGACTGATTCCTCATCTGTGGCCGTGTTTTCCCCCAGCTTGAGGAGCAGCCCGAGAAGTTTTGGTCAGCTCTGGCGCAGGCGGTGCCCGATGGCAGCACCAGTCCAGGAGCGCTGCATCCACTGAGGGGTCGGTGTGAGCGCCCAGATCACTGGTCCCTCGCCCGTGCCCAGCCCTGCCCGCAGCTGCAGAGAGCCTGAAAGAGCCGCTCTGCCAGGGCAGGGAACCCATGTAAGGACAGTTGGGGTGTCCCCGCACCCAGCGCCAGCACCCCTGTGCCCCTCCAGCCCTGGGAACCCAGAGCAAGTGGACACCACTTGTCTGCCAACACCGCGTGTGCTCACAATAAAGGCAAAGAGAGACTGAGTCAGAAAAACATCAAGAAATTTATTTACAAAACAACAAACAAGAGAACAACACAACAAAACAACACAACAAAACACAACAACCAACAACTCTTCTACTTAATACTAAAACCCTATTACTTAAATCTACAACTCTTCTACATAGAACAACAATCTTCTAAAAAAAAACAATCTTCTGTGAAAACAGCAACTCTTCTCCAAAACACTCCATAACCGCCAGAAAATCCTGATGTAGATGAGCCCTGGAAAGAAGCAGCGCAAGGTCATTTCAGTGAGGCTACTGATGGTCATTGTGTTTGCCACACGCTGGGAAGAGCGGGACTCTGCCGCAGGGCTCATCCCTGGCTGGGGCTGGGAGCCGGGTTCTACGAGATGAGACTTGGCTCACGTGTCCCAAAGGCAGCGCAGGGCAGCGCGGTGGTGGCGCTTGTGCCACCAGGGCGAGGCCACCGAGCACCGTGTCCATGAAGCGGGGCAGCCGCACACAGCCCCAGCCCAGCACGGCAGCAGGCGTCCCTCCCTCAGTGGCAGCAGGGGAAGGGGGCACGTGCTGCCTTACCACTCCTCAGTCCACCTCCATCGCCTCCTCCTCCTCCGCATCCACCTCCATCGCCTCCTCCTCCTCCACCTCCACGTCCACGTCCATCTCCTCCTCCTCTTGCAGCCCCACTTTGGTCCTGCTGGCAGCCTCATCCTCCAGCTCCAGCACATGTTGGAAAAGCCTAAGGCAAAAGGCAAGCAGAAGAGTGCATTGGTGCTGCCCAGACCAGCCGAGCACAGCTGTGAGACGGGGGTGTGGGCACCCCGGTCCTCTCTCGCTGCCCGGGCAGAGCCGTGGGGCGCTGGGGCCCCGGGCACATCCCCATCAGGAGCTGTCGGGAAGCAGCACCCACCAGCTCTGACAGGCTGGCGCGTGCAGCTGGAGGATCCTGCGCCTGCTGCGCTTCAGCACCTTGCGGAGCGGTAAGGGCTTGAGGACCTGCCAGAGCAGAGAGGGCAGGGGTGAGCGGCCGTGCTCCCTGCCTGCGGGACCCGGGCACAGACCCGGTCCCGCACCTGCCTCGGCACCCACCAGCCCCTTACTCTCTGTAGGCAGCTCTTTTTGTCCTCGCTCCGGCAAGGGCTGGGCTTGGCCACCAGCAGGACGAAGGAGGTCTTCTTTTGGGGCTGCATTTGGTGGTGCCACGATAGATTTCAAGGGTCAGGGAATAAGGGAGTGGGGCAGGGACCAATCGGAAAAAGCTGGGACTAGGAAAGAAGGGCTGGGACCAGGGCAGAAGGGATTGGCATAAACAAGCGGGAGCACGGGAGAAGTGTGGGGTTCAGGGACGAAGGGCTGTGTTGTTCTCTGGGCACGGGCGGTTGCCGGTGTAACGCAGCCGCGACATCACACCGGAGTTCCGGAACTTCTGCACATCAGGGGATGGGAACGAGCCCTGAAGTGGCTGTGGGTTTATGGGGCACATTGGGCAATCGTTACGTTACCCCCTGGGATGACGGAGACACACTTTTCTGCTTAAACAGTCAATAAAATGGGTGAAGGCTGCGCTGGCCAACTGGTTGTGGCCAAGAACATCTCCTTTGCTCTTTCACTGTCCTGCAAGCAGTGAGTGAGCGACCTGAGCAGTGCTGATGTGCTGCAGGTGGGATGCAGCAACGGGGGTGGAATTCAGCCCTGCCCGACCTCAAGATGCCAGCGGCAGCAGGACACGGCTGCGTGGCCGCGTCCTAGAGCCGGGTCCTTCACGGGTGAGCCCGTGCGAGAACCTGCACCCCACGCGCATCGAAGGCAGCGAGGGCAGGACAAGATGTGCTGCCAGCAGTGTGTGGCAAGGGCTGCCTGCTTCAGGAGGGCTCTGCAACAGCTCCGGACCTTGAACTCTTATGTCCCCGTCTGCGGTAACATGCACACCTCATGCATGCAGTAACACCCCCTGCACCCCATCACCGTTCTCCTGCTGGCAGCTCCCCCTCCCTCCCTGCTTGCCAGGTCCCCACATGTCAGCACCAGTGGGTGACCCTGGCCCTGGCTGCAGCTACCAAGCTCTGGTGTTCCCAACCAGCTCTGGCCCCAGACCCTCTTCCATCCTGCGGGACCGGGACCAAGTGTCTCCCAGGGATGAAGGGAGGGAGAGAGGTAAAAGATTTGGTTTGGGAAGCAGGATCCAACAGGATGCTGGGTGCAGGCTGTTCCCTGCAGCCACCTGGCCCTGGGCACACTGTGATTCTGTTATTCCATGACTGATTCCTCATCTGTGGCCGTGTTTTCCCCCAGCTTGAGGAGCAGCCCGAGAAGTTTTGGTCAGCTCTGGCGCAGGCGGTGCCCGATGGCAGCACCAGTCCAGGAGCGCTGCATCCACTGAGGGGTCGGTGTGAGCGCCCAGATCACTGGTCCCTCGCCCGTGCCCAGCCCTGCCCGCAGCTGCAGAGAGCCTGAAAGAGCCGCTCTGCCAGGGCAGGGAACCCATGTAAGGACAGTTGGGGTGTCCCCGCACCCAGCGCCAGCACCCCTGTGCCCCTCCAGCCCTGGGAACCCAGAGCAAGTGGACACCACTTGTCTGCCAACACCGCGTGTGCTCACAATAAAGGCAAAGAGAGACTGAGTCAGAAAAACATCAAGAAATTTATTTACAAAACAACAAACAAGAGAACAACACAACAAAACAACACAACAAAACACAACAACCAACAACTCTTCTACTTAATACTAAAACCCTATTACTTAAATCTACAACTCTTCTACATAGAACAACAATCTTCTAAAAAAAAACAATCTTCTGTGAAAACAGCAACTCTTCTCCAAAACACTCCATAACCGCCAGAAAATCCTGATGTAGATGAGCCCTGGAAAGAAGCAGCGCAAGGTCATTTCAGTGAGGCTACTGATGGTCATTGTGTTTGCCACACGCTGGGAAGAGCGGGACTCTGCCGCGGGGCTCATCCCTGGCTGGGGCTGGGAGCCGGGTTCTACGAGATGAGACTTGGCTCACGTGTCCCAAAGGCAGCGCAGGGCAGCGCGGTGGTGGCGCTTGTGCCACCAGGGCGAGGCCACCGAGCACCGTGTCCCTGAAGCGGGGCAGCCGCACACAGCCCCAGCCCAGCACGGCAGCAGGCGTCCCTCCCTCAGTGGCAGCAGGGGAAGGGGGCACGTGCTGCCTTACCACTCCTCAGTCCACCTCCATCGCCTCCTCCTCCTCCGCATCCACCTCCATCGCCTCCTCCTCCTCCACCTCCACGTCCACGTCCATCTCCTCCTCCTCTTGCAGCCCCACTTTGGTCCTGCTGGCAGCCTCATCCTCCAGCTCCAGCACATGTTGGAAAAGCCTAAGGCAAAAGGCAAGCAGAAGAGTGCATTGGTGCTGCCCAGACGAGCCGAGCACAGCTGTGAGACGGGGGTGTGGGTACCCCGGTCCCCTCTCGCTGCCCGGGCAGAGCCGTGGGGCGCTGGGGCCCCGGGCACATCCCCATCAGGAGCTGTCGGGAAGCAGCACCCACCAGCTCTGACAGGCTGGCGCGTGCAGCTGGAGGATCCTGCGCCTGCTGCGCTTCAGCACCTTGCGGAGCGGTAAGGGCTTGAGGACCTGCCAGAGCAGAGAGGGCAGGGGTGAGCGGCCGTGCTCCCTGCCTGCGGGACCCGGGCACAGACCCGGTCCCGCACCTGCCTCAGCACCCACCAGCTCCTTACTCTCCGTAGGCAGCTCTTTTTGTCCTCGCTCCGACAAGGGCTGGGCTCGGCCACCAGCAGGACAAAAGTGCTCTTCTTTTGGGGCTGCATTTGGAGGTACCAAGATCGGATCCAAGGGGCAGGGAATAAGGGAGTAGGGCTGGGAGGAAACGGAAAAAGCTGGGAGTCAGAGAGGAGCGCTGGGAACAGGGCAGAAAGGATCGGCATACACAAATGGGAGCACGGGAGAAGTGTGGGGTTCAGGGACGAAGGGCTGTGTTGTTCTCTGGGCACGGGCGGTTGCCGGCGTAACGCAGCCGCAACATCACACCGGAGTTCCGGAACTTCTGCGCATCAGGGGATGGGGACGAGCCCTGAAGGGGCTGCGGCTTCATGGGGGACATTCGGCAACTGTTACGTTACCCCCTGAGACGAGAGAGACACACTTTTCTGCTTAAATAGTCAATAAAATGGGTGAAGGCTGCGCTGGCCAACTGGTCGCGGCCAAGAACATCTCCTTTGCTCTTTCACTGTCCCGCAAGCAGTGAGTGAGTGACCTGAGCAGTGCTGATGTGCTGCAGGCGGGATGCAGCAACGGGGGTGGAATTCAGCCCAGCCTGACCTCAGGATGCAGGACACGGCTGCGTGGCCACGTCTTAGAGCCGGGTCCTTCAAGGGTGAGCCCGTGCGAGAACCTGCGTCCCACGTGCAGCGAAGGCAGCGAGGGCAGGACAAGATGTGCTGCCAGCAGTCCGTGGCGAGGGCTGCCTGCTTCAGGAGGGCTCTGCAACAGCTCCAGGCCCTGAACTAGCATGAACCAGTCTGCATTTGCACGCACACCTCATGCACAAAGTAGCACCCTCTGCACCCCGTCACCATTCTCCTGCTGGCAGCTCCCCCTCCCTCCCCGCTTGCCAGGTCCCCACGGGTCAGCACCAGCGGGTGACCCTGGCTGCAGCTACCGAGCTCTGGTGTTCCCAGCCAGCTCTAGCCCCAGACCCTCTTCCATCCTGCGGGACCGGGACCAAGGGTCTCCCAGGGAGGAGGGGAGGGAAGGGGGTCAAAGACTTGGTTTGGGCAGCAGGATCCAACAGGATGCTGGGTGCAGGCTGCTCCCTGCAGCGACCTGGCCCTGGGCACACTGTGATTCTGTGAATCCATGACTGATTCCTCATCTGTGGACATGTTTTCCCCCAGCCTAAGGAGCAACCTAGGAAGCCTTGCTCAGCGCTGGTGCAGGCGGTGCCCAATGGCAGCACCAGACAAGGGGCCCTGCATCCACCGAGGGGTCGGTATGAGCGCCCAGATCTCTGGTCCCTTGCCCGTGCCCAGCCGTGCCCGCAGCTGCAGAGAGCCTGCAAGAGCCGCTCTGCTGGGGCAGGGTGCCCGTGTGAGGACAGTTGGGGTGCCCCCACACCCAATGCCAGCATCCCTGTCCCCCTCCACCCCTGGGAGCCTGGAGCAAGTGGACGCCATTTGACTGCCAACCGCACGTGTGCTCACACCAAAGGCAAAGAGAGACTGAGTCAGAAAAAACATTAAGAAATGTATTTACAAAACAACAAACAAAACAACAAACCAAAAAACACAACAAACTACAACTCCTCTACTTAACACTACAACTATTCTACTTAACACTGCAACTATTCTTCGAAAAACAACAATCTTCAAAAAAACCAACAATCTTCTGCAAAACCCAACAGTCTTCTAAGAAAAACAATCTTCTACAAAAAACAACTCTTCTCTATAAAACTCCATCCATTGCCGCCAATTCCCGATGTAGATGAGCCCTGGAAAAAAGCAGCACAAGGTCGTTTCAGTGAGGCTACTGATGGTCATTGTATTTGCCCCAGCCCTGGGACACGCTGGGAAGAGCGGAACTCTGCCGCAGGGCTCATCCCTGGCGGGGCTGGAGCCGGGCTCTACGCGATGAGACTTGGCTCACGTGTCCCAAAGGCAGCGCAGGGCAGCGCGGTGGTGGCGCCTGTGCCACCACGATGAGGCCACCGGGCACCGTGTCCCTGAAGCGGGGCAGCCGCACACAGCCCCAGCCCAGCGCGGCAGCAGCCGTCCCTCCCTCAGTGGCAGCAGGGGAAGGGGGCACGTGCTGCCTTACCACTCCTCAGTCCACCTCCATCGCCTCCTCCTCCTCCGCATCCACCTCCATCGCCTCCTCCTCCTCCACCTCCACATCGACTTCCATCTCCTCCTCCTGCAAAGCCCCACTTTGGTCCTGCCTGGCAGCTCATGCCTCCAGCTCCAGCATGTGTTGGAAAAGGCCTAACCGGCAACAAGGCAAGCAGCAAGAGTGGCATTGTGCTGCCCAGACCAGCCAAGCACAGCTGTGAGACGGGGGTGTGGGCACCCCCGGTCCCCTCTCGCCGCCCGGGCAGAGCCGTGGGGCTCTGGGGCCCCGGGCACAATCCCCACTCAGGAGCTAATCGGGAAGCAGCACCCACCCAGCTCTGACAGGCTGGCGCGTGCAAGCTGGAGGATCCTGCGCCTGCTTGCGCTTCAGCAACCTTGCGAGCGGTAAGGCTTTGAGGACGCCTGCCAGAGCAGAGAGGGCAGGGGTGAGCGGCCGTGCTCCCTGCCTGCGGGAACCCGGGCACAGACCCGGTCCCGCACCTTCTCGGACAGCCCACCAGCCCTTACTCTCTGTAGGCAGCTCTTTGTGTCCTCGCTCCGACAAGGGCTGGGCTTGGCCACCAGCAGGACGAAGGAGGTCTTCTTGTGGGCTGCATTTTGGAGGTA